>NC_084549.2:28870000-29040000 GCF_033978685.3 Nerophis lumbriciformis
TTTGACGGCAGATTTCTTTGACTTTATTGTTGGAAATGCATCTGCTTTGAGTGTCGCAGGATATCCACACATTCTTGCCATCTCTCTCGTAGCATAGCTTTCGTCGGTAAAGTGTGCGGAACAAACGACTGACCATTTTGTCGGCTTTCCCCACAGCCTCGTATTTTGAACAAATTTCGTCCAATTTCTTGCCACTTTCGCATCTTTGGGCCACTGGTGCAACTTGAATCCGTCCATGTTCGTGTTGTTACACCCTCCGACAACACACCGACGAAAGTGAGAAAATGGCGGATTGCTTCCCGATGTGACGTCACGTTGTGACGTCATCGCTCCGAGAGCGAATAATAGAAAGGCGTTTAATTTGCCAAAATTCACCCATTTAGAGTTCGGAAATTGGTTAAAAAATATATGGTCTTTTTTCTGCAACATCAAGGTATATATTGACGCTTACATAGGTCTGGTGATAATGTTCCCCTTTAAGGGTCACACTTGAATCCCACTTCCCAGACTAATCAAACTCCTAAAAATGCCATCAAGGCATCTTGTAGCTCTGCAATGTCTGATGCTTGATTAAATTCAGGCGTAAGTAACGGACGGGTCATTCAATCCCATCAATGCCTTTGTTCTTGTAGCTACACGTGCATTCATTACTTACGAGCAGAACTGCTCTATCTATACCGCCACCTGTTTGCACACCTGTTGGTCTGTTGGCTAACACAACTAACAGTGTAAGTTAATGTCTATGCACATGGTTGAGCTTCCAGCTACGTTAATTTTGAAACCGGTTAACTGACATAACGTGATGAGTAAAAGCTGTTCGGACCCCCACTTGTTTGCCCACATACTGAGAGGTCTTTATGATAATGTTTCTTACCTTAGTCTCGGATCCCTTTGTACGTCACTTTAGACCAATTACATATGAGGTTTCTGAGCGAGGGCTAACAGGCTGTGGCAGTCCAAATTTTTTGGTAATGGCCCGCCACAGAAAGAAGTAGAAGTGTGATTGAATTGTAGTTACAATGTGATGATTGTGTTTCCTTGATTTTTGAGCAATGTTTTACTAAATTTCTAAATGGTTAATTAATTATGATTAGGCAACTATTCATGAACTAATACATAAAACTTTCATTCAATGTAAAATCAATGTTCAAATTGTATCTCATGTTGTCATCTTCTGTGCTGCTTCCAGACACACATATCCAGATTACCACCTGGGACCGTTCCTGGTCAATCCTTGGCCATCGAGGGAGGTGTTTGTCGCCTGATGAGCACGGCGGAGTGAATCGTATTTCTATTTTCATCTTCTAAAGCAATACTCCATTACACCCGTGTGTTAGTGACACAACACATCATGCTTGGGTGTTTCACTTGTAGTTTGCGCACTTGCAGGACTTCCATATGCTGGATGATACTTGATAGATACACTGTTGCCTTTTTTGCGCCACTTCGCTCTTTTCCACAGTTGCTTTCTTCCTATTAAGTGTAGATAAGCTACTGTAAACTAATAAGGTAAACAGGGTGTGTTGTTTTGTATTGCTCCACTGATGGAACTATTTTTGAACTTTAAAGGATGACTGTACAAAATTGAACTTTTAAATGCTTTTCAAATGTAAAATACAGCATTATGCACATTGTAGGACATTTACTGTATATCTAAAAGTAGGCTCTGACATTGAACATGTGCTAAGTGATAAATACACTCACTTGGTGTTGACGTCTCATACACATATTGTCATTGTCTCAATGTACAATGAAGAATGACATGCTTCTTAGATAACGAGACACAGACTACGTTTACACTGATTTTTTGCAGTGTTATATACGGCAAGTAAAATGTGATCTTTATCAGACTCCAGTATTAACGTGCACAGGCCCCATTGTGCCCTCGACGTCACTTGCATGCACAGTTTGATAAAAGTGATAAAGAAAGTTGACCGAATAACGCAAATAAACATGGAAGTTGCTACTACTACTACTACCGTAAATTCCGGACTATCAGACGCTACTTTTTTCTTACCCTTAGAATTCTGCGGCTTATAAGACTATGCGGCTGATTTATTGATTTTTCTCCGATAAAAGCCATAATAAAAAGAGTAAAAAGAAATGAACAAAAAACAAGCAAATACACCTAAAAAGTGTTTTATTGTTTGTGCTATGGCGCCATCTTATGGACGACCTTGTTCACTGCAGGTGTCCCTCCATTTACGGCAGTGGTTCTTAACCTTGTTGGAGGTACCGAACCCCAGCAGTTTCATATGCACATTCACCGAACCCTTCTTTAGTGAAAAACAAAATGTTTTTTTTTCAAATTCAAGACAAAGTTATGTTTTTGGTAACACTTTAGTTTAGTTTCATAGTCATTCACATCGACGTCCCACTGGGGTGAGTTTTTCCTTGCCCTTATGTGGGCTTTGTACCGAGAATGTCGTTGTGGCTTGTGCAGCCCTTTGAGACACTTGTGATTTAGGGCTATATAAATAAACATTGATTGATTGATTTAGTATGGGGAACATATTCTAAGTAAGTAAGTTCGAAGACCTCTATGAAGAAAACGAACAAGGAACCCAGATTTCCCTTGCCCGGACGCGGGTCACCGGGGCCCCCCTCTGGAGCCAGGCCCGGAGGTGGGGCACGATGGCGAGCGCCTGGTGGCCGGGCCTGTCCCCATGGGGCCCGGCCGGGCACAGCCCGAAGAGGCAACGTGGGTCCCCCCTCCAATGGGCTCACCACCCATAGCAGGGGTCATAGAGGTCGGGTGCAGTGTGAGCTGGGCGGAAGCCGAGGGCAGGGCACTTGGCGGTCTGATCCTCGGCTACAGAAGCTAGCTCTTGGGACGTGGAACGTCACCTCGCTGGGGGGGAAGGAGCCTGAGCTAGTGCACGAGGTGGAGAAGTTCCGGCTAGATATAGTCGGACTCACTTCGACGCACAGCAAGGGCTCTGGAACCAGTTCTCTCGAGAGGGGCTGGACTCTCTTCCACTCTGGTGTTGCCGGCAGTGAGAGGCGACGGGCTGGGGTGGCAATTCTTGTTCCCCCCCCGGCTCAGAGCCTGCACGTTGGAGTTCAACCCGGTGGACGAGAGGGTAGCTTCCCTCCGCCTTCGGGTGGGGGAACGGGTCCTGACTGTGGTTTGCGCTTACGCGCCAAACCGCAGCTCAGAGTATCCACCCTTTTTGGATTCACTCGAGGGAGTACTTGAGAGTGCCCCCCCGGGTGATTCCCTCGTTCTACTGGGGGATTTCAATGCTCATGTTGGCAGCGACAGTGAAACCTGGAGAGGCGTGATTGGGAAAAACGGCTGCCCGGATCTGAACCGAGCGGTGTTTTGTTATTGGACTTTTGTGCCCGTCACAGATTGTCCATAACGAACACCATGTTCAAACATAAGGGTGTCCATATGTGCACTTGGCACCAGGACACCCTAGGCCGCAGTTCCATGATCAACTTTGTAGTTGTGTCATCGGATTTGCGGCCTCATGTTTTGGACACTCGGGTGAAGAGAGGGGCAGAGCTTTCTACCGATCACCATCTGGTGGTGAGTTGGCTGCGATGGTGGGGGAGGATGCCGGACAGACCTGGCAGGCCCAAACGCATTGTGAGGGTTTGCTGGGAACGTCTGGCAGAGTCTCCTGTCAGAGTTTCAATTCCCACCTCTGGAAGAACTTTGAACATGTCATGAGGGAGGTGCTGGACATTGAGTCCGAATGGACCATGTTCCGCGCCTCTATTGTCGAGGCGGCTGATTGGAGCTGTGGCCGCAAGGTAGTTGGTGCTTGTCGTGGCGGTAATCCTAGAACCCGTTGGTGGACACCGGCGGTGAGGGATGCCGTCAAGCTGAAGAAGGAGTCCTATCGGGCTCTTTTGGCTCATAGGACTCCTGAGGCAGCGGACAGGTACCGACAGGCCAAGCGGTGTGCGGCTTCAGCGGTCGCAGAGGCAAAAACTCGGACATGGGAGGAGTTCGGTGAGGCCATGGAAAACGACTTCCGGACGGCTTCGAAGCAATTCTGGACCACCATCCGCCGCCTCAGGAAGGGGAAGCAGTGCACTACCAACACCGTGTATGGCGAGGATGGTGTTCTGCTGACCTCGACTGCGGATGTTGTGGATCGGTGGAGGGAATACTTCGAAGACCTCCTCAATCCCACCAACACGTCTTCCTATGAGGAAGCAGTGCCTGGGGAGTCTGTGGTGGGCTCTCCTATTTCTGGGGCTGAGGTTGCTGAGATAGTTAAAAAGCTCCTCGGTGGCAAGGCCCCGGGGGTAGATGAGATCCGCCCGGAGTTCCTTAAGGCTCTGGATGCTGTGGGGCTGTCTTGGTTGAGACTCTGCAGCATCGCGTGGACATCGGGGGCGGTACCACTGGATTGGCAGACCGGGGTGGTGGTTCCTCTCTTTAAGAAGGGGAACCGGAGGGTGTGTTCTAACTATCGTGGGATCACACTCCTCAGCCTTCCCGGTAAGGTTTATTCAGGTGTACTGGAGAGGAGGCTACGCCGGATAGTCGAACCTCGGATTCAGGAGGAACAGTGTGGTTTTTGTCCTGGTCGTGGAACTGTGGACCAGCTCTATACTCTCGGCAGGGTCCTTGAGGGTGCATGGGAGTTTGCCCAACCAGTCTACATGTGTTTTGTGGACTTGGAGAAGGCATTCGACCGTGTCCCTCGGGAAGTCCTGTGGGGAGTGCTCAGAGAGTATGGGGTATCGGACTGTCTGATTATGGCAGTCCGCTCCCTGTATGATCAGTGCCAGAGTTTGGTCCGCAGTGCCGGTAGTAAGTCGGACATGTTTCCAGTGAGGGTTGGACTCCGCCAAGGCTGCATAATTTTTATGGACAGAATTTCTAGGCGCAGTCAAAGCGTTGAGGGGATCTGGTTTGGTGGCTGCAGGATTAGGTCTCTGCTTTTTGCAGATGATGTGGTCCTGATGGCTTCATCTGGCCAGGATCTTCAGCTCTCACTGGATCGGTTCGCAGCTGAGTGTGAAGCGACTGGGATGAGAATCAGCACCTCCAAGTCCGAGTCCATGGTTCTCGCCCGGAAAAGGGTGGAGTGCCATCTCCGGGTTGGGGAGGAGATCTTGCCCCAAGTGCAGGAGTAAGTACCTCGGAGTCTTGTTCACGAGTGAGGGAAGAGTGGATCGTGAGATCGACAGGTGGATCGGTGCGGCGTCTTCAGTAATGCGGACGCTGTATCGATCCGTTGTGGTGAAGAAAGAGCTGAGCCGGAAGGCAAAGCTCTCAATTTACCGGTCGATCTACGTTCCCATCCTCACCTATGGTCATGAGCTTTGGGTTATGACCGAAAGGACAAGATCACGGGTACAAGCGGCCGAAATGAGTTTCCTCCGCCGGGTGGCGGGGCTCTCCCTTAGAGATAGGGTGAGAAGCTCTGCCATCCGGGAGGAGCTCAAAGTAAAGCCGCTGCTCCTCCACATCGAGAGGAGCCAGATGAGGTGGTTCGGGCATCTGGTCAGGATGCCACCCGAACGCCTCCCTAGGGAGGTGTTTAGGGCACGTCCGACCGGTAGGAGGCCGCGGGGAAGACTCAGGACACGTTGGGAAGACTATGTCTCCCGGCTGGCCTGGGAACGCCTCGGGATCCCACAGGAAGAGCTGGACGAAGTGGCTGGCGAGAGGGAAGTCTGGGCTTCCCTGCTTAGGCTGCTGCCCCCGCGACCCGACCTCGGATAAGCGGAAGAAGATGGATGGATTCTAAGTAACAAAGACTTAATTTAGAATTATTTGGTTAGGGTTAGAGTTAGAGGGTTAGGGTTATAATAAGGCCATGCTGAATAAGGCATTAATAAGTACTTAATGACTAGTTAAGAGCCAATATGTTACTAATTTGCATGTTAATAAGCAACAAATTAATGGTGACTATGTTCCCCAAACTACAGTGTTACCATGTTTTTTTACTGGTGCACAAAATGAACCGTGTATGAACATCACCTTGTTCAAAGAACAAAACCAACACAGTGCATAAACTCACAATTACACACCTGCAAATCAGTGTGACTTCTGCTGTTGCCGTATCCGTAATACGCAGATAGGGAAAAGTTTTTATTTACACAATGAGTCGGGTGTGTCTTGACCTCCGCCGAACCCCTGAGCCCGACTCACCGAACCCCTAGGGTTCGATCGAACCCAGGTTAAGAACCACTGATTTACGGGTGGTGCTTTTTTTTTTTTTCAACCGGAGCGCTGTGTTTGTCTTCCAGCCTTGCATAGCGTTTCGACTCGCATGGATTCTTCATTCATCACTCCAAGCAACGTTTGTAAGTTTTACAGTATAACTAAAACAGTTTATATTTACTAATCTTCTCCCATGTGTGATGTCTGTAGGAGTGTTTTCATGCATATTTGTACATGCTATCGTAAGGTAATGACGCTAGCCTCGTTAGCATGAGCTAATATGCTAACACATTTACGACTGGAGCTGCGTTTCCATTGCAGTTTTCACAAAATAAAAGGCGTAATTCTCATAAAATGTCATCAGGTGAAACTCCACTTTGAAGAAGATCACGTGACAACCTCTGAGGGAGGCAACAGTTGTAGCCGAAACCGTCAAGTACGGAAATAAACACACAGGTCTGGCTAAAGTAAGAAATTGTATTAGATATTGCAGCCAACGCTGTTGCCGTGATGTCAGTAGAAGGCTATTGCTCAAAGGCAACTTCCTTATGGCTCCCTTGTGGGTCTTTCCACTCCTGCGTGTCAGCCTCTATTCCCGCGAAGGAACCCACCAGACGGCCCGGTGCGGCAATGTCGCCTAGCTCACCTCCCGGCCGACTGATCGGAAGGAATCTAGACCAAGACAACCCGTCGTCTCTAGTTGTACTGCATTGACGCTTTGGCAGTTCAGTGTTAAGTGACCCCTAAATACGGAAAAGTGTTTTTTTTCATCATGCTTTTGCGAAACACGTCAATATCAAAACGTCTCAAAAACCACCTAATGAGCGCGCAAAAATATTTTTGCGATATTTGAATGGTTTTTCGAAATAATGGGTGTTTCCATTACCAGTTTTTATTGCGATATTTAGGTTTTGCGCATTTCTAGGGGTATTGGAAACGCAGCTTGTGTTAGTATTATAACTTACAATGGCATTATTTTTAATATTGTTTCAGTTTCACAAATTCCTAAGTAAAATCACCAATTGTGGAGTTCAGTCTGTTTAGCTGATTGGATAGCTAGCTTTCGCAGCTAGTGGGTCAATGACGATGACTTCTGTTTTGTTTGATCAGCCGTTTTACTGTTGTGTTACAGACACCGTTTGGAAACAATTTAAAGGTATGTAAATAAACATTTACAAAATCTGTGTAAATAACTAATTTCACAATGTATATATCTGTGGCTTAAAGTCCGGTGCGGCTAACATATGGGCAAATGTGTTTTTAGTGGGTGTATGGTACTTAACAAAATAAAAGTCACCACATCTAAAATAAACTTACCCCGCCTTCCGCCCGATTGTAGCTAAAATAGGCTCCAGCGACCCCGAAGGGATTAAGCGGTAGAAAATGGATGGATAACATGTTAATGGATATGTGTACAGCTCTGGTAATGGGTACATTCGCACCCACCTGCACAAATGTACTTC
Organism: Nerophis lumbriciformis; assembly: GCF_033978685.3. Lineage (NCBI taxonomy): Eukaryota > Metazoa > Chordata > Actinopteri > Syngnathiformes > Syngnathidae > Nerophis > Nerophis lumbriciformis. The sequence goes on from NC_084549.2 coordinate 28,877,597, forward strand.
AAAATGTAACAATCAAAATAAATGACTCTTTTTTTTGTTTTTTGTTTACTAGAGCATGCATATATAATATGCATTAGTTTGACCATTTAAAATTAACAATAATAAAAAGATGCGTGGAAATAGCATAAAAACGCCCCAAAAATTTGGAAAAACTCGATTCATAGCGTTACTTTTTGGTGTAACCATCATGAGCGTTCTGTTCAGGTATATTTATTTTATATTTTGATAAATCATCATATTTATGTATTACTAAATTTAAATAGGTATTGATCAATCTTTAAGCTAATCTTTGATTTCAGTTTGCTTTTGACTTTTAGAATTGTAGTTGAAACTTTTACAACCTAGTGGTGCGCTCATGATGGCGTAACCAAAGATTTAATTTAATGATCTTATTTTGAATATTTATTCCCTTTTTTACATTTAGTATATTTAAATATTCATTTATAAACATTGAATACGGTATAGCGTGTGGTATAGCGCGGTTGGTAGAGCGGCCGTGCCAGCAACTTGAGGGTTGCAGGTTCAATCCCCGCTTCCGCCATCCTAGTCACTGCCGTTGTGTCCTTTGGGCAAGACACTTTACCCTCCTGCCCCCAGTACCACCCACACTGGTTTAAATGTAACTTAGATATTGGGTTTCACTATGTAAAGCGCTTTGAGTCACTAGAGAAAAGCGCTATATAAATATAATTCACTTCACTTCAATACATTTCAAATATCAATAAAATGCAATTGCCTTCATCTTATAGGGTAATGTTTAGTTACACCAAGTCATGAGCGTAACACTACGCTTCATCACTTTGACTTGTAATATCTCTATTCTGGTGGTGTTTTATGCTTTTTTCTTTTTGGAACATGTACTATACATATAATACAATAAAGTCCCATATAAAATTATGTTTTTAGAAATACTTTAATTTTGCCACAGCGTACACGTCGATCCCAGTCCTTCAACAATCGCTATTTTTTTTAAATTAAAATATATACTATATATATCTTCATATGTTTCATATAGCCTAATATTTGCGCACTATTGACTAGTGATGCACCGAAAATTTTACCACTAAAAAGATACTTTGCTCACCAAAGGATGACATATCCATTTCCGCTGGTGGTTGTGTCTTCCTGGGCACACGAATAGTGTAGCTCACCCAAAGATGACATAAAAGTCGCAATAATGTCGCATTTCTGTTTAGACTGCCATCACGTTTGGAAAGATAAGATTCCAGTTGAATTAGACTATCGTATTTTTCGGAGTATAAGTCGCACAGGAGTATAAGTCGCACCTGCCAAAAATGCATAATAAAGAAGGAAAAAACCATATACAGTATAAGTCGCACTGGAGTATAAGTCGCATTTTTGGGGGAAATTTACACCAAGTATAGACATTTGAAAGGCAATTTAAAATAAATAAAGAATAGTGACCAACAGGCTGAATAAGTGTACGTTATATGACGCATAAATAACCAACTGAGAACGTGCCTGGTATGTTAACGGAACATATTATGGTAAGAGTCATTCAAATAACTAACATATAGAACATGCTATACGTTTACCAAACAATCTAACTCCTAATCGCTAAATCCGATGAAATCTTATACATCTAGTCTCTTACGTGAATGAGCTAAATAATAATGTTTGATATTTTACGGTAATGTGTTAATAATTTCACACATAAGTCACTCCTGAGTATAAGTCGCACCCCCGGCCAAACTATGAAAAAAACTACGACTTATAGTCTGAAAAATATGGTATCTCCCTGTTTTGGCCTAAATCTGATGTCAAAAGATCAGATTTGAAGCACTTTGGAGCATTTGAACTGGCAAAAAATATCCTATTGTCACTTGACGACAACAAAATCAGATTTGGTGTACAGTGTAAACGGGTCCTGTCAGTCTTTTAAACCATGAAATAGGTTAAACAAGTAACTTAGGAGTGCATGCATACAATATAATCTCCACACAATCACAAAGAAGCAGGATGCATATATGCACTTCAAGAGCTACGCTAAATAGCACTTAAGTAGTAGTTTATATATCTACCCCAAAGAATGACGCTTAGCAAACCATTTAAATAATGTGTATTTATGTAGTTACTTTAAGAGACACATGTATTTTGTTGAAAGTAGGGTAATTCAAATCTAATTTGTTTATTTTAAGGGTGAAGTTACTCGATTAGATAGTAGCTAGTGAAAAGACTTAGGACAATTATTTAAATGTATTATTGTTTCCTGATAATGCAGCATAAAACTGTGCAAAATGTTAAAATCCTAATATGCACAGCTCTACACATAGTTTAAGAAGCAATTAAACTCTGATGTTACTGTGTAACTGTGCCCAACTCCAGTCTGTCTACCTTCAAGACTTTTTCTTAGAATTGTAGTGTTTCTTCTACAAGAAAGACATGCATAGCTATTTGGAGAAAATATTTCCAAGCCTGAAAGACAGCATTATGTGGACTGTCAAAAATGTATAGTCTGGGAATAAATTACATGCTGGTTGGAAAAAGAACACAGCAGACGGTTTCCTGTATGCTAAAACGCCTATGAAAGTATTGAGGAGCTGCAATTTTTACTTTCGGCTTTTTACCTCATAACATAGACTTAGTTTTAACTATATTCAAACAGATGTGATGTTTAATGAGGTTACCGTGTCACGTGCTCTAATTTCTAACCACCTGACTATTCTGTGTCAAAAGAAGATTTAAGGAGAACACTTTTTTTTGGAATTTTGCATATACACAATCCCTACTGTATGTGTGATAAAAACTGAAAAACTGAGTATGATGAGGCTAGGTAATGGGTGTCATCCACTCAGTCTGTATAGCACTCTAAAAATATCCAAAATAGGCTCCTGTTACATGTCGTGATTTACAGTCTTGGAGGATGCTTATTCATTGTTTTTGTAGGGGGTAAAAGCACATAGAAGACACGACACAAAACTATAGTAATTTCAAATTAAACTAGAAGAAATCCAGAAAAAAAATTGTAGTCAGTAAAAGGTTTTTTTAATCAAGCAAGAGTTTATGGAATCACTCCTTTTTGAAAATATCATGAAAAACACAGTAACACTACAACACCACCAGTACTTTGTTGCACCACCTCTGGCTTTTATGACAGTTTGCAGTCTCTGAGGCATGGACTTAACAATAGACAAACAGTACTCATCAATCTTGCTCCATCTTTCTCTGATTGATGTTGTCAGACCATCTTTGCAGGTTGGAGTCTTGTCATGGACTTGCTCTTCAGTTTCCACCACACAATTGGTGGTGAAATTGAGATTGCGATCTGGACTTGCAGGCCATGCCATTGACCTTATATATATTTCTTCAGGATAAGTGTTTCTAGTTTTTTCTCAATGGCAAGATGTATTATCTTAAAAATTATGTCATTATCCCAAACATCTTTTTGATGGATGGAATAGAGTCCAAAATGTCTACGTAAACTTGTGCATTTATTGAGGAATGTAATGGAAGACATCTCGCCTGTGTCATTACCTGACATGCAGCCCCATATCATCAATTACTGTGAAAATGTGCATGTTTTCTTCAGGCAGTTGTCTTCATAAATCTCATTGGAACGACACCAAACAATAGTTCCAGCATCATCACCTTGTCCAATGCAGATTTTCGATTCATCACTGAATATGACTTTCATCCATAACCCACGGGTGCTTTTCTTTAGCCTATTGGAACCTTTTTGCTTAGGTGTTAATGACAGCTTTTGTTTTGCTTTTCTGTATTCGTATCTCATTTCCTTTAGGCGGTTTCCTTTAGGCGGTTTCCTTTAGGCGGTTTCTTTGTTTCGTCACAAATGGCTACTCCAGTTTCCACTCATTTGTTTTTTTCACCTGTTGTGCATTTTCTGTTATCAAAACATATTTCTTTAGGTTTTTGGTCTTGACGCTTTTATGTTTTCCTTTGTCTAGTAACGTTTGATTTTTACAACCTTCCCTTGTTGTTTGTATTTGGTACAGATTTTAGTCACAGCTGACTGAACAATTAACATCTTATGCAACATTGCATGATGATGAACTTTCTTGAAGAAGTTTGATAATCCTCTCCTTTGGTTCAATTGACATCTCTCGTGTTGAAGCCATGATTCATGTCAATGCACCTGGTGCAACAGCTCTCCCAAGTTGAGCACTGTGAGCACTCCTTTTAAAGGGGAACATTATCACCAGACCTATGTAAGCGTCAATATATACCTTGATGTTGCAGAAAAAAGACCATATATTTTTTTAACCGATTTCCGAACTCTAAATGGGTGAATTTTGGCGAATTAAACGCCTTTCTATTATTCGCTCTCGGAGCGATGACGTCACAACGTGACGTCACATCGTGAAGCAATCCGCCATTTTCTCACTTTCGTCGGTGTGTTGTCGGAGGGTGTAACAACACGAACAGGGACGGATTCAAGTTGCACCAGTGGCCCAAAGATGCGAAAGTGGCAAGAAATTTGACGAAATTTGTTCAAAATACGAGGCTGTGGGGAAAGCCGACGAAATGGTCAGTCGTTTGTTCCGCACACTTTACCGACGAAAGCTATGCTACGACAGAGATGGCAAGAATGTGTGGATATCCTGCGACACTCAAAGCAGATGCATTTCCAACGATAAAGTCAAAGAAATCTGCCGCCAGAACCCCATTGAATCTGCCGGAGTGTGTGAGCTATTCAGGGACAAAGGACCTCGGTAGCACGGCAAGCAATGGCGGCAGTTTGTTCCCGCAGACGAGCGAGCTAAACCCCCTGGATGTCTTGGCTCACACCGTCCCGAAGATGATCAAGAGAAGAATATCGACCCTAGCTTCCCTGGCCTGCTGACATCAACTCCAAAACTGGACAGATCAGCTTTCAGGAAAAGAGTGCGGATGAGGGTATGTCTACAGAATATATTAATTGATGAAAACTGTATTCATTACTCACGGTTTTACGTAAATTATTATACATAAACTGTGTTTACCAATAATTTAGCTTAAAAACATTTTTTTCAATCATTCGAGTACATTCGGGTAGTCTTGTGTAATGCAGTATTTTGTGTCTATTTAGGTATGGTTAACCTGAGTGCTGAAATCGTGGAAAAATATATGTTCTTAGCGCGCCTGAAATGGGCTGTCTGCAAAGTGCATGTTGTTGTCAAATGTATTTCATATGCTGTAAACCTAGTTCATAGTTGTTAGTAATTATCTTACCAGACAGTGTTAAGCCGCTGAAATCCGAGTCTGAATCCGAGCTAATGTCGCTATACCTTGCTGTTTGTTTGTATTGGCATCACTGTCTGACGTCACAGGAAAATGGACGGGTGTATATAACGATGGTTAAAATCAGGCACTTTGAAGCTTTTTTTAGGGATATTGCGTGAAGGGTAAAATTTAAGCCACTGGGAACTGATTTTTAATGGTTTTAACCCTTCTGAAATTGTGATAATGTTCCCCTTTAAACGGCAGACTAATGAACACATGTAATTTGAAAATGAACATTTACAGGGTGATTCCATAGTTGTTTCCCCCATCAGAATCTATCTGATCTAAAAACAAAACTTACTGACTACCACAATGTTTTAGTGTTACTTAAAGATGGAAAGTTGCCATTTGAAATAACTATAGATGTTTTTTTCTTCAAAATAAACAACTGAATGAACATACTCCAAGTCTGGTGATTTCACACGTTTTTCAGTGGTTTTATTAACCAAGCTATAGCAAAATTGTTTTAACAGAGAGGAACTACTTGTCTAGCATTATGACATATCGTCTTGCTCACAGTGCTTCTCCGACCAAAGTCAGCTACCAGTGAGCTTGAACTGCTAAAATTGTTGTTCGTGACTCACAATAAACTGAGGCAGAGGAAAAAGGAGCTAGATTATACATCATGCATCTCACCTGTATAGTTAAAGGTTGTGGCATCAGTCAACTTTGAAAATCCACATGCTATCAACTCAAGAAACGGTATGCAGCATAGTGCCGACAACATCTCTAGGAAGCATGTTTTATCTCGACGAGTGAGGATCATTCTTACGTCCTCAAAGATGCAACATCCCAGTTAGTCACTGTTTTATGTTTTTATTTGAAACATTTAGCTATAAACGCTACCACTGCTGTGTGCTTGTGAAATCACTGCGCCCAGGAAATACGTTTTGGTGATATGCCTAAAATACTGTAAATATCACATGTAATCATGAATGTGCCTGTTACTACATTATATACATACTTACAGCATGTATATAAAACGGTGTTGGGGCTATGGCTTTATAGGCGCAATAGATCGTATCCCAATCACCTGCATAGTTGGCCGCCTCTTAGTAGCGTATTTTTACTATTTAGAATGCACATAAAAGGGAAAGACGTGTGTACTCGCCTCACATATGGATGATGGGCACAATTCTGTAAAAAGCAGTTTTCTTTTAAAAGTTTGACAAGAAATGCATGTGTTTGAATCATTTCGGTACTATACATCCACCCCCCCCGCATCCCCTTCGTCGTCATGTGACATTGCTGGTTTACGAGAAGACGAGCATGTTCGGCAGTGCACAATCACAGAGTACTTACGAACAGACACAGTATGTAGACAGAAAAGGGAGAACGGACGCATTTTGGCTTAAAAACTAACGATAAAGATGAAGTTATAACACTGAAACGCCCACCGAAAGAGGTGATTTAAGACATGGCTAGCTAGCTAGCAGCTAAAGTCCAGCCGCAGTCGGCAGTGTTTTAGCTACTTCTAAATCACTAATTCTGGTCTCCATGGCGACAAATAAAGTATGTTTTTTACAAGTATCATCCCTGCAGGACGAGGAATAGCTAAACATGCTTCACTACACACCGTAGCTCACCGGCGTCAAAATGTAAACACACGCCATTGGTGGATCTACACCTGACATCCACTGTAATGATACCAAGTACAGTAGCGTATCTAGTCGATACTACTATGATTACGTCGATATTTGTTGGCATTACATCTTCTTTTGGTTTTTTAAAAATTTATATTATGTTTATAAACTCAGGAAATATGTCCGTGGACACATGAGGACTTTGAATATGATCCTGTAACGACTTGGTATCGGATTGATACCCAAATTTGTGGTATCATCCAAAACTAATGTAAAGCATCCAAACAACAGAAGAATAAGTGATTATTACATTTTAACAGAAGTGTAGATAGAACATGTTAAAAGAGAAAGTAAGCAGATATTAACAGTAAATGAACAAGTAGATTAATAATTAATTTTCTACTACTTGTCCCTAATAATTTATAATAATAATAATTGGGGCGGTATAGCTCGGTTGGTAGAGCGGCCGTGCCAGCAACTTCAGGGTTGCAGGTTTGATCCCCGCTTCCGCCCTCCTAGGCACTGCCATTGTGTCCTTGGGCAAGACACTTTACCCACCAGCACCCAGTGCCACCCACACTGGTTTAAATGTAACTTAGATATTGGGTTTGTTTCACAATGTAAAGCGCTTTGAGTCACTTGAGAAAAAGCGCTATATAAATATAATTCACTTCACTTCACACTTCACTAATTTTGACAAAATAATATAATGGAAAATGACATTATGTTACTGCATATGTCAGCAGACTAAATTAGGAGCATTTGTTTGCTTACTTACTACTAAAAGACAAGTTGTCTTGTATTTAAGGACAAACTTGCAATAAAAAACATGTTTAATGTACCCTAAGATTTTTTGTTAAAATAAAGCCAATAATGCAATTTTTTGTGGTCCCTTTTATTTAGAAAAATACCGAAAAGTATCAAAATAATCATACTGTTACTTGTTCTTGTGAATTTGAAATCAATTATTCTTTAGTAACTTTGCAGGAGTTTTCCACAGAGTTTTGGATTGCATGTGGATAAAATGCAATTGGAAAATGTTCTCCAATGAGTTAGTTTGAAAGCAGCTATTGTTCTGTGCCGCTCGTGCACATTTTTGCAGGAGAGCAACAACATATTGACTTCCCTCGGTTTGATTTTCAGGTGTAAGAAGTCACAGTCCTGTGAGATCACCAACACCCAAAATGTAGCTGACAGGTCAGGAGAAATGTCAAAAATAAGAGGGTTGGGGGTTGTGGGTGTCTTCATGTGTTGGTGTTTGCTCCCCGGCCTCCCGACCCTAGACTGACCCTGCAGGGTCCGTCGGAAAAAAGAGACGTTTGTTAGCTTTTCCCTTCCCAATAGTCACACTTGTCACCATTAGCTTGATTACGGCCATTACGGAGCGTCCACTTTTCATCAGAGCAAATCTGCGTTGCCGGGAGACCCCTCAAGCTAAAATGCATCTCTGAAACCTTGCCCCTCGAGCATCAACCTCCTCTGCCCTGAATCCCCTTCTGCTTTGAAAAAGGATCCTGGATCTTTTAAAAAAGTGGACAAGGTCCTAAGCCGTTCAAGGTGTATCCAATGCCGGGTGCTCGGCGAAGCTCTTAAATGCAAAACAGACGGTGGAGCAAATAAAGATCAAAGGCAACGGGCCGGCCCGCTGTCCTCACATGCCAAACGCCGCTGTCACAATGAATCACGGCCATGCGCCTTCCCATGCGAAATCTCCCACCTCAGAGACGCCGACCTCCTCGTCACTGTCACCATGTCTCACATCAACACACAGTCAGCATTACACCGTGTACTGGCTGCTTAGAACTGGACCATTGTGAGGTGGTTACCTTTTTAAAGCCAGAGATGAGCCTTCTGGCTCTATTTGTGCATGCAGAATACAGTCGTGGTGAAAAGTTTACATGCACTTGTAAAGAACATAATGTCATGGCTGTCTTGAGTTTCCAATCATTTCTACAACTCAGATTTTTTTGTGATAGAGTGATTGGAGCACAAAAAAAACATTCATGAAGTTTGGTTCTTTTATGAATTTATTATGGGTCTACTGAAAATGTGACCAAATCTGCTGGGTCAAAAGTATACATACAGCAATGTTAATATTTGCTTACATGTCCCTTGGCAAGTTTCACTGCAATAAGGCGCTTTTTGTAGCCATCCACAAGCTCCTGGTTGAATTTTTGACCACTCCTCTTGACAAAATTGGTGCAATTTTTTTTCATCTGACATCACATGGACAAAGATAAAACCCTTCTGGAGGAAAGTTTTGTGGTCTATCCATCCATCCATCCATTTTCTACCGCTCGTCCCTTTTGGGGTCACGGGGGGTGCTGGAGCCTCTCAGCTGCATTTGGGCGGAAGGCGGGGTACACCCTGGACAAGTCGCCACCTCACCGCAGGGCCAACACAGATCATACTTGCCAACCTTGAGACCTCCAATTTCGGGAGGGGGGGGGGGGGGGGCGTGGTTAAGAGGGGAGGAGTATATTTACAGCTAGAATTCACGAAGTCAAGTATTTCATATATATATACCGTATTTTTCGGAGTTTAAGTCGCACTGGAGTATAAGTCACACCTGCCGAAAATGCATAATAAAGAAGGAAAAAAACATATATAAATCGCACTGGAGCTCGGCCAAACTATGAAAAAAACTGCGACTTATAGTCCGAAAAATACGGTATATATATATATATAAGAAAGACTTGACATTCAGTGAATTCTGTCACATGGGGGTCGCAGCTTGCTGCGGGGTTGTTCTTCCATCGCAAAAGACGGCTCCGGACGACAGCGTGAAGGTAGGCTTGGTTTTATTAACATAAATAATCCTTGGATTTATTAATATAAATAATCCAAACTACCACAAACGCAAAAAATACAAGAAGAAAAAGGCAAACGTGCCTAAAACACAAAAAGTTACTCTAACAGAAACTAGGACATGGACATGGAAACTTACTTGGTCAGAATCAGATTTAAGCCAGTGTGACATCAAGACAACGAAGGCAGAAAGAGTGACTGGCAAAGGCAATTTAAATAATGCCTCTGATTAGCGCTCAGGAAGCAGGTGAGCGGTCGAGCACTAATCAGAGACAGGTGAACACAATGAGTGACCCTGACAACCAAAACAAACTCACAGGAGCACAACCAAGTACTAAAGCCGTCCAAAACTAACAGAAAATAATTAAACAAACATGATCCGGACCACGGATCATGACAAATTCTAGCTATATATATGTATATATTTATTTTATTATATATATAAGAGAAATACTTGAATTTAAGTGTTCATTTATTTACACATATACACACACAACACTCATCTACTCATTGTTGAGTTAAGGGTTAAATTGTCCATCCTTGTTCTATTCTCTGTCACTATTTTTCTAACCATGCTGAACACCCTCTCTGATGATGCATTCTGCTTCGTCTCTTTGTTGTGTGCGCAGTTGTGCACTGCACTCTCTAAAAGCCCTAGATGTTAATGTCACTTATGCATGTACAGTAGATGGCAGTATTGTCCTGTTTAAGAGTGTCACAACATTGCTGTTTATGGCAGACGGACTGCTTTACGGTAGACGAAAACGTGACTGCTGTGTTGTGTGTTGTTGCCGCGCTGGGAGGACGTTAATGAAACTGCCTAACAATAAACCCACATAAGAAACCAAGAACTCGCCCTCGATCATTCTACAGTTATAACGTGATTGGGCAGGCACGCTGTTTATATTGTGGGAAAGCGGACGTGAAAACAGGCTGTCCTCACTCAGGTCCGCATGGAGCTGGAGGGGGCGTGGCCTCCAGCTCCGCCTGAATTTCGGGAGATTTTCGGAAGAAAATTGGTCCCGGGAGGTTTTCGGGAGAGGCGCTGAATTTCGGGAGTCTCCCGGAAAATCCGGGAGGGTTGGCAAGTATGACACAGATAGACAGACAACATTCGCACTCACATTCACACATTAGGGCCAATTTAGCGTTGCCAATCAACCTATCCCCAGGTGCATGTCAGATGAAACAAAAATTGAGCTGTTTGGCCACAATACCCAGCAATATGTTTGGAGGAGAAAAGGTGAGGCCTTTAATCCCAGGAACACTGCTCCTAGCGTCAAGCATGGTGGTGGTAGTATTATGCTGTGGGGCTGTTTTGCTGCCAATGGAACTGGTGCTTTACAGAGAGTAAATGGGACAATGAAAAAGGAGGATTACCTCCAAATTCTTCAGAACAACCTAAAATCATCAGCCCGGAGGTTGGGTCTTGGACGCAGTTGGGTGTTCCAAAAGGACAATGACCCCAAACACGTCAAAAGTGGTCAAGGAATGGCTAAATCACGCTAGAATTAAGGTTTTAGAATGGCCTTCCCAAAGTCCTGACTTAAACGTGTGGACAATGCTGAAGAAACAAGTCCATGTCAGAAAACCAACACATTTAGCTGAACTTCAGCAATTTTGTCAAGAGGAGTGGTCAAAAATTCAACCAGAAGCTTGTGGATGGCTACCAAAAGTGAAACTTGCCAAGGGACATGTAACCAAATATTAACATTGCTGTATGTACAGGTAAAAGCCAGTAAATTAGAATATTTTGAAAAACTTGATTTATTTCAGTAATTGCATTCAAAAGGTGTAACTTGTACATTATATGTATTCATTGCACACAGACTGATGCATTCAAATGTTTATTTCATTTAATTTTGATGATTTGAAGTGGCAACAAATGAAAATCCAAAATTCCGTGTGTCACAAAATTAGAATATTACTTAAGGCTAATACAAAAAAGGGATTTTTAGAAATGTTGGCCAACTGAAAAGTATGAAAATGAAAAATATGAGCATGTACAATACTCAATACTTGGTTGGAGCTCCTTTTGCCTCAATTACTGCGTTAATGCGGCGTGGCATGGAGTCGATGAGTTTCTGGCACTGCTCAGGTGTTATGAGAGCCCAGGTTGCTCTGATAGTGGCCTTCAACTCTTCTGCGTTTTTGGGTCTGGCATTCTGCATCTTCCTTTTCACAATACCCCACAGATTTTCTATGGGGCTAAGGTCAGGGGAGTTGGCGGGCCAATTTAGAACAGAAATACCATGGTCCGTAAACCAGGCACGGGTAGATTTTGCGCTGTGTGCAGGCGCCAAGTCCTGTTGGAACTTGAAATCTCCATCTCCATAGAGCAGGTCAGCAGCAGGAAGCATGAAGTGCTCTAAAACTTGCTGGTAGACGGCTGCGTTGACCCTGGATCTCAGGAAACAGAGTGGACCGACACCAGCAGATGACATGGCACCCCAAACCATCACCCAACCATGCAAATTTTGCATTTCCTTTGGAAATCGAGGTCCCAGAGTCTGGAGGAAGACAGGAGAGGCACAGGATCCACGTTGCCTGAAGTCTAGTGTAAAGTTTCCACCATCAGTGATGGTTTGGGGTGCCATGTCATCTGCTGGTGTCGGTCCAATCTGTTTCCTGAGATCCAGGGTCAACGCAGCCGTCTACCAGCAAGTTTTAGAGCACTTCATGCTTCCTGCTGCTGACCTGCTCTATGGAGATGGAGTTTTCAAGTTCCAACAGGACTTGGCGCCTGCACACAGCGCAAAATCTACCCGTGCCTGGTTTACGGACCATGGTATTTCTGTTCTAAATTGGCCCGCCAACTCCCCTGACCTTAGCCCCATAGAAAATCTGTGGGGTATTGTGAAAAGGAAGATGCAGAATGCCAGACCCAAAAACGCAGAAGAGTTGAAGGCCACTATCAGAGCAACCTGGGCTCTCATAACACCTGAGCAGTGCCAGAAACTCATCGACTCCATGCCACGCCGCATTAACGCAGTAATTGAGGCAAAAGGAGCTCCAACCAAGTATTGAGTATTGTACATGCTCATATTTTTCATTTTCATACTTTTCAGTTGGCCAATATTTCTAAAAATCCCTTTTTTGTAGTAGCCTTAAGTAATATTCTAATTTTGTGACACACGGAATTTTGGATTTTCATTTGTTGCCACTTCAAATCATCAAAATTAAATGAAATAAACATTTGAATGCATCAGTCTGTGTGCAATGAATAAATATAATGTACAAGTTACACCTTTTGAATGCAATTACTGAAATAAATCAAGTTTTTCTAAATATTCTAATTTACTGGCTTTTACCTGTATACTTTTGACCCAGCAGATTTGGTCACATTTTCAGTAGACCCATAATAAATTCATAAAAAAAACAACTTCATGAATGTTTTTTTGTGACCAACAAGTATGTGCTCCAATCACTCTATCACAAAAAAATAAGAGTTATAGAAAGTATTGGAAACTCAAGACAGCCATGACATTATGTTCTTTACAAGTGTATGTAAACTTTTGACCACAACTGTATTTTGGAATTCATCACTTAGTTCCATGAAAGAGTATGGGGTCTTCTCCATCAGCAGCTGTGAACCCCACCTGGATGACTACAGACATGGAACATTATGAACCACATCTTACAGCTGTAGAATTTATAACCAGTCATGACTTTTATTAACAGCAGAACAAGTTTACAGGCGGGTCAGCCATCTTCTGCACTTTTGTCTCTGCTCCCTTTATCTTACATACGATAATAATGCTTCATACATTTTCTTCTTCCCTGCAGGATTTCACAGGCTTTTTTTTTCTGATTTAGCGGCCTAACAAGCCTGATTTTTTTTTATAAAAATGCAGCAAATTTGCAATGTTCCGAGGTTTATTTTTTTTCAACAACATTGAAATTACTGTATTTTTTGCGCTGTAGCCGCAACCACCAAATTATAGAAGAAATACATATATTTACATACAGTATATGAGCCGCAATGGACCATAAGTCGCAGATACAGTCGCGGTCAAAAGTTTACATACACTTGTAAAGAACATAATGTCATGGCTGTCTTGAGTTTCCAATCATTTCACAAGCTTCTGGCAAGCTTCTGGTTGAATTTTTTGACCACTCTTGACAACATTGGTGCAGTTCAGCTAAATGTGTTGGTTTTCTGACATGGACTTGTTTCTTCAGCATTGTCCACATGTTTAAGTCAGGACTTTGGGAAGGCCATTCTAAAACCTGAATTCTAGCCTGATTTAGCCATTCCTTTACCACTTTTTGACGTGTGTTTGGGGTCATTGTCCTGTTGGAACACCCAACTGCGCCCAAGACCCAACCTCCGGGCTGATGATTTTAGGTTGTCCTGAAGAATTTGGAGGTAATCCTCCTTTTTCATTGTCCCATTTACTCTCTGTAAAGCACCAGTTCCATTGGCAGCAAAACAGGCCCAGAGCATAATACTACCACCACCATGCTTGATTGTAGGCAATGACAGTTACTTAGCTGGTGGACCAACTTTCTGTCACTCGGCAGCACATTTGGTTAGTGGAAATTTCATTGTATCCTTCTCAGATTCAATCAATCAAAGTTTATTTATATGGCCATTAATCACAAGTGTCTCAAAGGGCTGCACAAGCCACAACGATGTCCTCGGCTCAGATCTGACATCTGGGCAGGAAAAAACTCAACCCAATGGGATACAATGAGAAACCTTGGAGGGGACTGCAGATGTGGGGATCCCCTAGGGTGACCTGTGCAATGGACGTCGAGTGGATCTAGTTAATAGTGTGAGAGTCCAGTCCATAGTGGGGCCAGCAGGAGATCATCTTGAGTGGAGACAAGTCAGCAGCGCAGAGACGTCCCCAACGGATGCACAGATGAGTGGTCCACCCCGGGTCCCGACTTTGAACAGCTAGCGCTTCATCTGTGGTCACCTAATAACCCCTCCACGCAGGAGAGGGGGGCAGAGCAGAAAAGAGACGGCAGATCAACTGGTCCAAAAGGGGGGTGTATTTTAAGGCGAGTGTATACAAGAGTTTTAAGATGGGACTGAAATGCTTCCACTGGTTCAAAACAACCTGGGCCAGACGCAACCATTCATCCCCAGAACATAACAATCCACAATCCTATCTCTGTATCTATAAATGAGCCCTTTCAGACACATAATATTACAACGCTAAGATGGTGTTTTGCAGTCTTTGAAACCTTCTAGTGAAGAATTCTAAACATAGTAACACAAAAGTGAGAACAGACACACCCCACAATCAAACACAGCCTTGTTTTCTCTCTAATGTGTGTCATACTGCTGGGCGTGGAACATATTTATTCCATTATTTGACCAAATACTCCAAGAAAATATCTTCTAAATGTACTTAGGAAGAGTGCAGTACTTGTGTTTGTGATAAAGGTATTGCTTTTTATTGGCCAAATTGGGGGGGCTTGAGCCAAATGTAATACAGTACATAATTTTTTCTGACACGGTTAGTGAATTAAGCGAATTATTCCCCCATATTTCTACACAATAACTTTTAGCGAGCAATAATGAATATGGAGCAATTTTTGGTCCGGAACATATTTTGCTTTATTCATTGTGGAAATGCTCCAAAGCATTCCTACATATGGTTTTCTACACTAAAATGCATCTATTTATTAAACTTCTTCAAATTCTTCTTCTCTGCCTTCCACATTTTTCACCCGATTCAAACTCTTCCAACTTCAAACTGTTCAGCCTATTCGGGAATCGCGGGCTTTCCGTTGAAAAATTCAAAAAATTCCCAGAATTCCAGGTTTTGAGGGACATTTTTCCCATCAAAAATGATTTGGCCATTTTTCAAACTTCACTATTTCCACATTTTTCAACCAATTCAACACATTCCACCATCCTGTAAATTCAAACTACCCTTTTTCCCAAGTTCAAAATAATTCTGGGATTTTCCAGAATTGCTGGTTTTCCAAAGCCCTATTTCCGCCCTTTTTTCTGGCGACTACTCCTCCCACATTTTTCAACCCACTGTTCCACCATCAAAACATTCCTCTTAATTAGGACAAAAAACAAAGTTGTTTTTTGAACTGGAAAAATTCCCGGTTTTCCCAAAATTCCAGGAATTCCGCAATACCATTTCTCAATTCAACATGTTACGACTTCAACATTTCTCAACCGATTGAGACACCAACCATTTCAACTCATTCAGACTATTCAAGTTTGTTTACCATTTTCCCAAAAATTCCCGCTTTTACCGAAATTCCCAAATTTTGGGGGAATTTCCCATTCAAACCAATGGGACATTCTTCAAAGTTCCACAATTCCCACATTTTTCATCCGATTCAAACCGTTTCAACTCCAAAATATTCAGCCTGTTCTAAATTGTGTGCTTTCCTTCAATTCCCGGATTTCCAAGAATTCCCAATTTTCATAGACATTTTCCCCATTCAAAATAAATTGCACATTTTTTTAAACTTCCACAATTCGCACATTTTTCAACCTATTCAAACCATTCCAACATCAACACATTCCACTCATCCAACTAACACTTTCCCAAGTTCCAAACCAAATTCCGTTTCTCCTGGAAATTCAAACTTTTCAACATTCAAACCATTCCAACATTCAAACTATTCTTACATTCATACTACATTCTGTCAGCATTTCAGTTCAACTTCAGCATTGGAGCATTCACACGCAGCAATTCCTGAAGGAAGACTTGGACTTTGGCGTGGTTTGTTTTCCCATGGTGCAAAGGATTTGGACCGGACATGGCGTGAAGGTAAATACATGATTTAATAATAGACTATAAAAAGTATAAACAGAAGGCGAGCACAAGGCGGGGAACAAACTTGGCTAATAAAACAAAACTCGCACAAAAGCAGAACTATGGAAAAAAAGGAACAAATAAAGGCGCTCACAGCGGAGGTACAAAACAGTGGCTTGAATAAACAAAAAAAACTTACGTGGCAAGAAAAGAGCAGCATGAACTATGACCTGGACAGAGTAAGCAGTGTGTCAAGAGTGCAGAGCATGAATGTGATGTCGCCAGGCCGACCAACAGAAAATGACAGGCTTAAATAGTCATGTGGTGATTGAAAACAGGTGGGTGAGTTCAAATGAATCAGGTGTGTGAGTTCAAGACGTGAAACAGGTGACACTAATGGTTGTCAAGGTAACAAACAAACAAGGAAGTGCAACCAGGAACTGAAAAGAGTCCAAAAAACAAACAGCACATGGCCAAACAAAAACATGATCAACATACATGACTTCTAGTTATTAAAGTATTTCTTACCACATTATGTTGGACATTTTATGTGGTTTCTATTTATATTATCATATATCATCACACCAAGAAATGTGGTTTATTTTACCCTTTCAATGTCTACATCCGTTTGTATGAACTTTCTCTGCGTCTGTTATGGAATAGTCATAAGACTATTCCATAGTAGTATTATTTCATGTGGTTTTACTGAGATTCAATAATTGTCTGTTTTTGTCAAACCATCTCTATAAATGTATGAATTTCTTCTGTTATTATTTGTATTAGCTTCAGTGTGTTCTCTCCTAAACAAAGTATGTCTGCAAATAGTCTTAACTTCACATCCCTTGTAGCTCTACAAATGTCGTGTAAATAGAGAATAACCAATTTTGATCCCAGTATTGATCACTGAGGTAAAAATTTAGGGCTGTAAACGTGTGTACGCACAGTGTCATGTATTGATGTTTGCACGCGTTTTAGTACACACAGACCTTTAGTAAATCAGGCCCGAAAAGTTTTGAAAGTATCCTTGTTCGTGTGGACATGGCGTAAGTTTTCTACACTGTTTTCCAATTAAACGCGGTTTTGTTTAAACGTTCCCCAGAGTCATATCGCTCACAGTCTGGTGTCTGTGCTTTTCATGGCCTCCTCGTCCTGACCTGTTTATTCAGCTGTTCCCACCTCCTTCCATCCCAGCCATTGGCCTCAGCCCTGTTGTGCTGCTCAGACAGGACAGGCGTTAAAGGAGAGGAACGCACAGCGCAGATAAGCAAGCCCCTAAACTAAGTCAGCTATTCAAGATTAGAACAGAAGAGCTTTTAATTTGCTGTTGAGTTAAACCGTGGCCCAGACACATCCAGCTAAAAATGACACAAAGTAGAACAATTAATTACCGACTGTGAGCGCTGCACCTGACCGACATTTCACAAGTTCTTTTCATGTATTTGTCATACTTGCCAACCTTGAGACCTCCGATTTCGGAAGGTGTGTGTGTGTGTGTAAATATACTCTCTGTATATTTACAGCTAGAATTCACCAAGTCAAGTATTTCATATATATATATAATAAGCGGTAGAAAATGGATGGATGGATGGATATAAGATATACTTGACTTCCAGTGAATTCTAGCTATATATATATATATATATATATATATGTATATATGTATATATATATATATATATATATATATATATATATATATATATATATATATATATATATATATAAATAAGAGAAATACTTGAATTTCAGTGTTCATTTATTTACACATATACACACACATAACACTCATCTACTCATTGTTGAGTTAAGGGTTGAATTGTCCATCCTTGTTCTATTCTCTGTCACTATTTTTCTAACCATGCTGAACGCCCTCTCTGATGATGCATTCTGCTTCGTCTCCTTGTTGTGTGCGCAGTTGTGCACTGCACTCTCTAAAAGCTGTAGATGTTATTGTCACATATGCATGTACAGTAGATGGCAGTATTGTCCTGTTTAAGAGTGTCACAACATTGCTGTTTACGGCAGACGAACTGCTTTACGGTAGACGAAAACGTGACTGCTGTTGTTGTGTGTTGTTACCGCGCTGGGAGGACGTTAATGAAACTGCCTAACAACAAACCCACATAAGAAACCAAGAACTCGCCCTCCATCATTCTACAGTTATAACGTGATTGGGCAGGCACGCTGTTTATATTGTGGGAAAGCGGACGTGAAAACAGGCTGTCGACACATCACTTAGGTCCGCCTGAATTTCGGGAGATTTTCGGGAGAAAATTTGTCCCGGGAGGTTTTCGGGAGAGGCGCTGAATTTTGGGAGTCTCCCGGAAAATCCGGGAGGGTTGGCAAGTATGGTATTTGTGCTCCTGAAAATGACTCTGCCAGTCATTTCCCATGATATCAATTAGTTTTTGAGTAACCGGTAGATAACTAACGCCCCCTTTTCAATTGCCAGACTTGAATATGTCGCCCCCTCTTCGTGTGATGTCATCTATGGCAGTGGTTCTCAAATGGGGGTACGCGTACCCCTGGGGGTACTTGAAGGTATGCCAAGGGGTACGTGAGATTTTTTTTAAATGTCTGTCAAAAAGAACTGTGAAAAGAAATGCAATATTCAGTGTTGACAGCTAGATTTTTTGTGGACATGTTCCATAAATATTGATGTTAAAGATTTATTTTCTTGTGAAGAAATGTTTAGAATTAAGTTCATAAATCCAGATGGATCTCTATTACAATCCCCAAAGAGGGCACTTTAAGTTGATGATTACTTCTATGTGTAGAAATCTTTATTTATAATTGAATCGCTTGTTTATTTTTCAACAAGTTTTTAGTTATCTTTTTTTCCAAATAGTTCAAGAAAGACCACAACAAATGAGCAATATTTTGCACTGTTATACAATT
Source organism: Nerophis lumbriciformis (assembly GCF_033978685.3). Classification (NCBI taxonomy): domain Eukaryota; kingdom Metazoa; phylum Chordata; class Actinopteri; order Syngnathiformes; family Syngnathidae; genus Nerophis; species Nerophis lumbriciformis. The sequence goes on from NC_084549.2 coordinate 28,896,864, forward strand.
CAATAAATCAGAAACTGATGACATAGTGCTGTATTTTACTTCTTTATCTCTTTTTTTCAACCAAAAATGCTTTGCTCTGATTAGGGGGTACTTGAATTAAAAAAATGTTCACAGGGGATACATCACTGAAAAAAGGTTGAGAACCACTGATCTAAGGTACTGGAGCCCATTTCCCCGCATGGACAGTGTGGATAAAGGCACGTAAAACTATTATTTTGATCACTTAATTGCATGTTTTTGTCACCTCGGTCCATGATTACTTCAAAACTGATATGGTTGATAATATGACAAAAAAAGACATATAAAACAATATCAATCAATCAATCAAAGTTTATTCATATAGCCCTTAATCACAAGTGTCTCAAAGGGCTTCACAAGCCACAACGACATCCTCGGCTCAGATCCCACGTCAGGGCAAGAAAAAAACTCAACCTAATGGGGTACAATGAGAAACTTTGGAGGGGACCGCAGATGTGGGGCCAAGAACCGAACCCTGTGGAACTCCGCACGTTACCTTAACGCAAGAGTTCTTCTAATGTTATTTCATCAAAAAGAGAGAGACTATTTTGGTAGGCAATATCCGTCGTATATACATTCGTATATGTGTTAATATGATAAATGGTTTATACTTGTATAGCGCTTTTCTACCTTCGAGGGTACTCAAAGCGCTCCGACACTATTTCCACATTCACTTATTCACACACACATTCACACACTGATGACGGGAGCTGCCATGCAAGGCCCTAACCACGACCCGTCAGGAGCAAGGGTGAAGTGTCTTGCTCAAGGACACAACGGACGTGACGAGGTTGGTAGAAGGTGGGGATTGAACCAGGAACCCTCAGGTTGCTGGCATGGCCACTCTCCCAACCACGCCACGCCGTCCCCCAATAGAACCCAGTTGTAGCTGGAATATCCATTCTCGGACTTCCATACACATCATGCTCTTTCGGCCTTTTCCTAAGCGACTTGGTGAAAACATCAGTAGAAGAGGACACAAAATAGAATATGTTTTGCCTTTTTCTGTCTTTTTTGAGCACTGGGTCTATTCTTCTTTCGCCCGTTTCACAGCAGGTTCTGACTCAGTCTTTCTCCTTTTAAGGGTGCTCCTGATTATCATAATCACATTTGGCTCGAGTCTTTCAAATTTTTTCCATCCACTCTCTGATTAAAACCCTTCCTCTTCACCACATGTATTAAAAGTTGCATGGATTTTCTACAAACAAACTGTGTACCTTCAAATCCAGAAAACAGAGTACGCAGGAAAACACTTCAGATGTATCAAAGTCTGCGTCCGCACTAATACAAACATATTTCTTTTTTACGTCCCAAACAACGGATGTCCACGCCCCCTTTTTAAATATGCAAATCATATTTGAATTAGCCATGTGCCTGAGCTCTGCCCAATCAGAATTCAGTAGGAGTCAGTGGGAAGTGCTTCTTTCTCCTGTTTCGAGCAAACGAAAGAGGGTTGGGATTTTGAGCCTCTCAATTCTGAGGAGTTCAAGAACCGCACACAGGAAGAGATAAGAACTAAGTGGTACTAAATCGGGAAAAAGGTGAAGAAGAACATGAGTACCTGAGATAAAGTAGTGCCACACCTCGTTTGAAAATATAGTCGATGCAATGATACGTACAACTTTAGAAGAGGTGGGTGGGTGTCTGTCATTACCCCCAATATAAATGTAATTTATTCATGTGTTCATACAGAAGCTTGCTCACAGCCAGATTAGAGTTTCATGTGAACATTATGTAATATTTGGTTTGCAATCTTTAACATTTAAACTTGCCACCACATCAAAAAGGATACAAAACACTTAGACTCTTGTTTGATGACTCAATTTATTATTAAAACACAGGAGATCCAGAGTGCATCGGGAACGTATTGACCGTCCTTCACTTTTTCCACATTTTGTTATGTTACAGCCTTATTCCAAAATGGAATACATTCATATTTGTCCTCAAAATACTACACACAATTTTCCATATGCAGCTGGGATCGGCTCCAAGAGGGACAAGCGGTAGAAAATGGATGCTACCTCAGTAGAAGCATTTCAGTCCCATCTTAAAGCTCATTTGTATACTCTAGCCTTTAAATAGCCCCCCTTTTTTAGACCAGTTGATCTGCCGTTTCTTTTCTTTCCTCCTCTGCTCCCCCCTCTCCCTTGTGGAGTGGGAGACAGGTGGCCATGGATGAAGTGCTGGCTGTCCAGAGTCGGGACCCGGGGGTGGACCGCTTGCTTGCTGTGTATCGGTTGGGAACATCTCTGCGCTGCTGACCCGTCTCCGCTAGGGATGGTTTCCTGCTCGCCCCACTATGGACTGGTCTCTTACTATTATGTTGGATCCACTATGGACTGGACTCTCACAATATTATGTCAGACCCACTCGACATCCATTGCATTCGGTCTCCCCTAGAGGGGGGGGGTTAGAGTCATTCACATCGACGTCCCACTGGGATGAGTTTTTCCTTGCCCTTATGTGGGCTCTGTACCGCGGATGTCGTTGTGGCTTGTGCAGCCCTTTGAGACACTTGTGATTTAGGCCTATATAAATAAACATTGATTGATTGATTGATTGATTGAACTGAACCACAGGTGGACTCCAATTAAGCTGTCGGAACATCTCAAGGATGATCAGTTGAAACAGGATGCACCTGAGCTCACTTTTGACTGTGAATACTAATGTGCATGTGATTTCTTAGGGTTTTTTTTACATTTTGAACAAATGTGCCAAAATTTCTAAAAAAAAACACACAAAAATATCATACACGTTGTCTTTATTGTCTGTTGAATTTTAATGATAAAGATGAATTTATTCTATTTTGGAATAAGGCTGTAACATAACAAAATGTGGGAAAATTCACTGTACATGCGCTAACAGCCGGTTGTGACACGAAGTTGGGCCACTCTTCCACTGTCTTAGGTTCCATTAATGTTCTGCATCCACCGGGTGATGCAATTGTCCGCCCGACTGGCCACGTTGGTGCTGGAGTCAGAAAAACACACGGTCTCCTAAATTAATAGACGTCTTCACAAATATTAATATGAGTATGAAGCATTAAGTGCATTGGCGAAAAAGTTAATTTTGTGTTCTTCCCTCTATCTTTTTACCTTATTGAAATCAAATGCTGGCAAAGTCCCACCACCCACCACTGTGTGTCACCAAAGTATCCACAGCCTGTAGAAAATGTGCGTACGTAGGGCATGAAGTTGGCACACATTTCAACTTTGTCGTGAAAAAGGGCGTGCGCCGGGTTTTTGTGCGTACGCATGCTTAATACATGAGGCCCCTGCTGACCCACAGCATGCAGCAGTTAAATTGGAGTCATTTATTGAAGTAATTTGTGCACTCAGACCCGGATATCAACCAGTACTACTCCGCTTCTCTGGTCCACGCTCCGCAGACTATTGAAAATAGACAACTTTGATGGGTGATTATGACAGATAAAATAAATTAATGAAGTGCTGACACACATAAATTAAATCATTAAATTGGTAAACAACAATTAAATGTTGAAAAAATAAAATGATTAAATAATTATTTGTAATTTAAAATTAAATGTATTTGCCAGTCTTGTCACTGACAGTTTGGGTGTTTGTGTTTATTTCCTGTCAGCGCGCTTATTTTGGTTCAATTTCCTGCATGTCTCCCTGAGCGCTCGTTTCCCTCACCTGTCCCTGATTGGCAGCCTGGCACACCTGGTTACAATTGCCAATCAGGCTACTATTTATGCCGGCCCCGCCCTCCAGTCAGGGCTCGAGGATTGTTTGGTTCTCAACCTTTTTTCAGTGATGTACCCCCTGTGAAAATTGTTTTAATTCAAGTACCCCCTAATCAGAGCAAAGCATTTTTGGTTGAAAAAAAGAGATAAAGAAGTAAAATACAGCACTATGTCATCAGTTTCTGATTTATTAAATTGTATAACAGTGCAAAATATTGCTCATTTGTAGTAGTCTTTCTTGAACTATTTGGAAGAAAAGATAGGTTTTTATTTATATTTATAAAGGATTTTTGAAGTTACTATTTTTAGAATGTTTAAAAAAAATCTCACGTACCCCTTGGCATACCTTCAAGTACCCCAAGGGGTACGCGTACCCCCATTTGAGAACCACTGCTGTAGACCATTTTAGATGGGGGCCGCATGGAGAAAAATGTACTCCAAAGTTGGCCGGACTGGTAAAATCATGGCACGATAACTTAAAAATAAAGACAGCTTCAGGTTGTTTTCTTTGTTTAAAAATAGAACAAGCACACTTTACATGCTGCGGTTAATAGTACTCTATCTTTCTTTGTCGTTATTTTTCCTTTCTGAATAAATGATGTGATAATGTTCATCAGTCAACTCATTGGTGTTAATTTTCAATCTATCAAGATAAAAAAATAATATCAAAATCAAATTACAGGATGTTATTTATGTAGTTTGCTCATTTTCCTCGACTGGTGCACTAACATCATGTGGTTTATTTCTTTTACATATGTATTTTAGCATCATCTACAAAGATACAAAGAATATTTATTGTGACATTTAGTGGGCACATTTAGAGCACCAATTTCTTTCATTCAAAAAATTTCGGCCCATTTTGATACTTAACAAACTCATCCCGCGGGCCGGATAAAACCTGTTCACGGGCCTGATCCAGCCCGCGGGCCGTACGTTTGGCACCCCTGCTGTAGACTGTTGCCTGTTTGCTGTCTCCTGGTTTCTGTTTTCCCTGCATTTCCTTTCCACATCAAAGTCATGTTTTCCTGCAACACGCCTGCAATCTCTGCATCTTGGGCTTCATCACCAGCAGTTGCTGACAGAATCCTCAAGTCCTGAGTGGAGGGCGAGGCCGGCATAAATAGTAGCCTGATTGGCAATTGTAATCAGGTGTGCCAGGCTGCCAATCAGGGACAGGTGAGGGAAACGAGCGCTCAGGGAGACATGCAGGAAATTGAACCAAAATAAGAGCGCTGACAGGGAATAAACACAAACACAGAGGAAAACCCAAACATAACCAAACTGTCAGTGACAAGCCTGACAAAATTAAGGATCAGAATCAGAATAAGAAATACTTTATTAAACCTCAAGGAGAAATCAAGAGCAGACAAACATTACAGGGAGACAGAACAGGAACGCTGACAGGTCTGCCAACTTCCGGCGGCCCTTACAAAAAAGGTGAGAAACAGGTCAACGATGGGGAGGGGTCTAAGCCTGGGCCCCTGGAGAGGGGGTCCAGACTGAGGCCAAGGAGAAAAAAAACTCATAGCCATAGCACACATAAGCATGTGTGTAAGAAGGAAACATCAAAGAACACAAAGGACATTAAAGACATTAAAAAAGCAGAGCTGATGCAAACAGCCATTTCTACATACAGCAACAAAAGTAAAACAACAAAAAAATAAAATAAAAAACATATACCCTGCGGTGGCCTCTGCAGTGTTCCACGCCATCGTCTGCTGGGGTCGGGGGAGCATGGCCAGAGACAGGAGCAGACCCAACAAAGCAACCAAGAGAGCCGTCTCCACCCTCAGTGTCCAGTCCGCATGTATGAACGAGGATGCGTTTAAAGGCCTACTGAAACCCACTACTACCGACCACGCAGTCTGATAGTTTATATATCAATGATGAAATCTTAACATTGCAACACATGCCAATACGGCCGGTTTAGCTTACTAAACTGCAATTTTAAATTTTGCGCGAAATATCCTGCTGAAAACGTCTCGGTATGATCACACCTGCGCGTGACGTCACGGATTGTAGAGGACATTTTGGGACAGCATGGTGGCCAGCTATTAAGTCGTCTGTTTTCATCGCAAAATTCCACAGTATTCTGGACATCTGTGTTGGTGAATCTTTTGCAGTTTGTTCAATGAACAATGGAGACAGCAAAGAAGAAAGCTGTAGGTGGGAAGCGGTGTATTGCGGCAGGTGTTGTGCCGGATAATGCACCCCCGCCGTAGAATGCACCCCTTGACTGTTGTGCCAGATAACACAGCCGGTGTTTCATTGTTTACATTCCCGGAAGATGACAGTCAAGCTTTACCATTGGCCTGTGGAGAACTGGGACAACAGAGACTCTTACCAGGAGGACTTTGAGTTGGATACGCAGACACGGTACCGTGAGTACGCATGCAGCTGCGGCTTCCAAACATTTGATCGCTTGCCCGTACGTGCGTGCCGCTATGTGCATGTCACGTACGTAACTTTGAGGACTTTGGGGAAATATATGTGCTGTATGAACTTTGGGGAGGTGAACGGTACTTTGGGCTGTGGGATTGAGTGTGTTGTGCAGGTGTTTGAGTTGTATTAGCGGGTTATATGGACGGGAGGGGGGAGGTGTTTGTTGTGCGGGATTAATTTGTGGCATATTAAATATAAGCCTGGTTGTGTTGTGGCTAATAGAGTATATAAATGTCTTGTGTTTATTTACTGTTTTAGTCATTCCCAGCTGAATATCAGGTCCCACCCGCCTCTCACAGCATCTTCCCTATCTGAATCGCTCCCACTGCCCTCTAGTCCTTCACTCTTACTTTCCTCATCCACAAATCTTTCATCCTCGCTCAAATTAATGGGGAAATCGTCGCTTTCTCGGTCCGAATCGCTCTCGCTGCTGGTGGCCATGATTGTAAACAATGTGCAGATGTGAGGAGCTCCACAACCTGTGACGTCACGCTACTCGTCTGCTACTTCCGTTACAGGCAAGGCTTTTTTATCAGCGACCAAAAGTTGCGAACTTTATCGTCAATGTTCTCTACTAAATCCTTTCAGCAAAAATATGGCAATATGGCGAAATGATCAAGTATGACACATAGAATAGACCTGCTATCCCCGTTTAAATAAGAAAATCGCATTTCAGTAGGCCTTTAAGGAGACCGAGGTGTCCGATACCTGCTCATTCAGCCAAGACACTGTGAAGCTTGTCTGTCCCGGCGCTCAGCGCTAGCTCCGCAGCCCTGTCTCTTTGTCCGCATCTCCTCCAGTCTCTCCAAACTTACGTCCAGAAGGTCTTATCTTTGTCCATGTGATGTCAGATGAAACAAAAATTTAGCTGTTTGGCCACAATACCCAGCAATATGTTTGGAGGAAAAAAGCAGAGGTGAAGCCTTTAATCCCAAGAACACCATACCTATTGTCAAGCATGGTGGTGGTAGTATTATGCTCTGGGCCTGTTTGGCTGCCAATGGAACTGGTGCTTTACAGAGAGTAAATGGGACAATGGAAAAGGAGGATTACCTCCAAATTCTTCAGGACAACCTAAAATCATCAGCCCGGAGGTTGGGTCTTGGGCGCAGTTGGGTGTTCCAACAGGACAATGACCCCAAACACACGTCAAAAGTGGTAACAGAATGGCTGAATCAGGCTCGAATGAAGGTTTTAGAATGGCCTTCCCAAGGTCCTGACTTAAACGTGTGGACAATGCCGAAGAAAACCAACAAATTTAGCTGAACTGCACCAATTGTTTCAAGAGGAGTGATCAAAAATTCAACCAGAAGCTTGTGGATGGCTACCAAAAGCGCCTTATTTCAATGAAACTTGCCAAGGGACATGTAACCAAATATTAACATTGCTGTATGTATACTTTTGACCCAGCAAATTTGGTCACATTTTAAGTAGACCCATAATAAATTCATAAAAGAACCAAACTTCATGAATGTTTTTTGTGACCAACAAGTATGTGCTCCAATCACTCTATCACAAAACAATAAGAGTTGTACAATTTATTGGAAACTCAAGACAGCCATGACATGTTGTTCTTTACAAGTGTATGTACACTTTTAAATCGCGACTGTATGTATTTAATTCCAATTATAATTAACGTGACAATAAAGTAAATATTTAAAGATGTATTTATATAATTTTGTCCCTGTGCAGCAGAGAGGGTCTGCTATGATAACGATCCAAGCTGTGTACTGTAATCTTTAGCTTCAGACAAACTGAGGACGAGGAGGCAGAGGACAGGACTTACAAAAGTTTGAAGCCTGAGGGATTTACAGTTTCATTACAGTTGCTGATGAATTAAGTTTGAAGAAGTGGAAGGATGCGTGGTGAGGTTCTGGAGGAACAGCAACACATAGGCAACACGAGCCCTGCAGCCAGCCAGCTGTGCTGCACGGTAAACTGGAGGAATGAAGACGATATGAATGGCTTCCCCTGTGTGACAATGGCTGCAGCTGGTCAGAGGTCCTTACTATGTCCAGGCACAACTGTGTGTGTGTGTGTGCGTGTGTGTGTGTGCTGAAAAATTAAGTAGGAATGTAGGAGGATACTTTCCAAAGACAAATATATTTCAAGAGGCTCTTTCAATCGTCAGCCTTGAAAGAAATCCCATCAAAAGGAAGGACCACAGCGTTGCACTAGATTAAACACATGAAAGCCTCTTACAAAGGTTTGATCCTCTTTGGCCAAGATGAGACGACACGGCCTTTTTACTGTGAGAAGAAAAAAAAAAAAAGAAGAAGCAGGGGCCTCATTTCTAGAAGGTTGCTGCAGACAAAAAAAAAAGTTGCGTCAAACGTGGTGATATGTACGCAACTTTCACCACTAATGTTTTGTTTTTTTATAGAAAACAATTATCTACGCACCTTTTTGACTTGTTTTTCGGACACGGAATCATGATGACTTTTGGTGTCACCACCAAAATCACATGAAAAGGGCACACAACACATTTATTTCAGGATGTACTGTATATGCAGTATATACTGTATATATGGATAGATTGCAAACTTAATTGTGAGTAACTACTTATGAACATATGCAGCTGTATTGATATAGTTATATTGTACATACGATTATGTGATGGGTCATTGAAGTATCGTTTATTTTGATCACATTTACTTGAATGACAGCAATGTATAAACATCTATGTTTTATAATATTTTGTGTGTGGCCAAAAAATATTTGGTTAGATAAACTCATGTTATAAAATTAGGAAATGATTACATTTATGTATTTAATTCCAATTATATATATATATACAGTATATATTATAATATAGAGCCTGCTGACCAACAGCATCTCTGTCTGGACTGGAGCCTGCAGTGCCTCAGACTGGAAGTCTCTCCAGAGAGTGGTGAGGACGGCGGAAAAGATCATCAGGACTCCTCTTCCTCCGATCCAGGAGATCGCAAAAAGCCGCTGCCTGACCAGGGCTCAGAAAATCTGCAAAGACTCCTCCCACCCCCACCAAGGACTGTTTTCACTGCTGGTTTCTAGAAAGAGGTTCCACAGCCTCCGAAGCAGAACCTCCAGGTTCTGTAACAACTTCTTCCCTCAGGCCGTAAGACTCTTGAACGCATCATAATTAAATTAAATTATCCCCTCAACTCCCCCCAAAATGGATTAACTCGCTGGAATAAAAAAGACAATATAACATACATCCATAAACGTGGACGCATGTGAAAAAGTGCAATATATTTATCTGTACAGTAATCTATTTATTTATTTATATATATTTATTTATTTTATATATATATATTTATATATTATTTATATATATTTATTTAATTATATATGCATCTTATTGCTTTTTTATCCTGCACTACCATGACCTTATATAACGAAATTATGTTCTTATCTGTGCTGTAAAGTTCAAATTTTAATGACAATAAAAAGGAAGTCTTATTATATCTTTGTGGAAAATGTTGGACGCGGTGTGTTGTCGGGCTTATGGGATGCGATGCAAGTGTAAGCCACTGTGACACTATTGTTCATTTCAATTTTTTTTTATTAATGTTTTTAATGATGATATCAATGAGGGTTTCTTAATCACTGCTATTTTGAAATTGTTACTAATATTGATGCTGTTGTCGATAATGTTAATTTTTGTTTCACTACATTTGGATTTGTGTGTCCTCAATAGCTCTCAATTGCTCTGTTTGTTGTTGTTGTTCTTAGTGTTGCTGGGACGGGTTTGGTTTTGGAATTGGATTGCATTGTTGTGGTATTGTTGTGTATTGTTTTGTTGATTGATTAATACATTAATTTAAAAAAAAAAAAAAAAAGGAAGTCTAAGTCTAAGTCTAATTTAACTTTTTTCCAATACATTTAGACCAGGGGTGTCAAACGTATGGCCAGGTTTTATCCGGCCCGCGGGATGAGTTTGCTAGGTATAAAAATGAGCCAAAAATTTTTTGGAATGAAAGAAACCGCTGTTCTAAATGTGTCTTCTAGATGTCGCAATAGCAATTATTTGTATCTTTGTAGATGATGCTAAATATGTAAAAAACAAAAACAAACACCTGATGTGAGTGAACCAGTCGAGGAAAATGATCAAACGACATGAATAACATCCTGTAATTTGATTTTAATATTATTTTTTTATCTTGATAGATTGAAAATGAACACCAATGAGTTGACTGATGAACATTATCACATAATTTATTCAGAAAGTATAAATAACGACAAATAAAGATAGAATACTATTAACTGCAGCATGTAAGTGTAAAAAACAACAACATTATGATTTGTACATTTGTGCTTGTTCTATTTTTAAACAAAGAAAACAATCTGAAGTTCTCTTTATTTTTAAGTTATCATGCCGTGATTTTACCAGTCCGGCCCACTTGGGAGTAGATTTTTCTCCATGTGGTCCCCGATCTAAAATGAGTTTGCCACCCCTGATTTAAGACTGTAGGTGTTTCTAACATAGTTGGAGTGCAAATGTTTGGATCTCACTCAGGATATATCAAGAATATTGTCATTATTATTACCACTCAAATATTTATTTTTTAAGAATAATAGCAGTGGAAAAAACACATTTATTGTGCCAATAATATCCATCCATCCATTTTCTACCGCTTATTCCCTTAATATATTGACATAATTTGGCTTTAATTATCGCTCACAATGACTACTTATGTGCATTACTTGACAAAATAAATACAGATCAAATATAAAATACTTTATTTTGAAAAAGACTTGGCAAACAGAATGACAAAATGTGAACATGTTTTGTTCATCTCAGCAACAGTTTCAGTCAAAGTGGAGCTGACACCATCCTTGTTCACACTGCAGGTCAATTCCGATTTTTTTTGCCCATGTGCGACCTGTATCAAATTTTTTCACGTCTGTGTGAACAGTGCAATTCCGAATTTTTCCTAATCGACCCAGGCCTCTTTCGTATGTGGATATACATCGGAAATATATGTGATGTGTCCTCAATGTGAATGCTACAGCGCCCAGGTCGCATTCATCCGACCACGTCATCAAATAGCGACAAGTGTCATAATTATTTGCCAAAATAGACGGAGAAGAAAACAGGTAAAAATAAAAGGTTTTAGGAACTCATGTGAAAGTTTTACCACTCCTGTCTGCTTAAAGAGTGTGTCTGTGGGTGAGCAGTCGCAGACAGGTGTGGTAAAACTTTCACAGAGTTCCTAAAACCTTTGATGCAATATAGTGTACTATAATGCAATATATATATATATATATATATATATATATATATATATATATATAAAACTAATATATATATATATATATATATATATATATATATATGTATATATATATATATATATATTAGTTGTTTTTTATATATATATATATATATATATATATATATATATATATATATATATATATATATATATATATATATATATATGTATATATATATATATATATATATATTAGTTTTTTTATATATATATATATATATATTATTATATACATATTTACATATATATATATATATATATATAATATAATATATATATATATATATATATATATATATATATGTATATATATATATATATATATATATATATATATATATATACACACATATATATATATATATATATATATATATATATATATATATATATATATATATATATATATATATATATATATATATATATATATACATATATACGTATGTATATATTTATATATAATTTATATATAATATATATAAAATGCAATATAATGTAAACCTGTCAGAGCCAAAATAATTGTCCTCTTCCTTCTAATCTTCGACGCGCAATAATTCGGTTCAGAAAATATTGACTTTGATTACAAAAAATCCTTGAAATTGCCACAAATGCGCCAGTACTGAGACCGACGAGAGTGGGAGGCATGTTTTCTTCCGTAAACACTGCAGTGCGTTCGACATCCTTTCCATCCTTTGTAACTGAGCTCCTGTGTGGAACAATTTTTCTTTGTGGATCAATAAAATGTGTCTAAGTCTAAGTCATGAGCGCATGAAAGAAGAAAGAATTCGCCACTAAAAAAAAGGATTTGAGAAAAAAATCTAAATTGGACATCCGACCCTGCAGTGTAAACATAGCCTAAGACTGGTCAAATTCTAATACTAATTATTTTTTTAAATTAAATTTGACGTTACGTATCCGTCCAAACTAGGGTTGTACGGTATACCGGTATTAGTATAGTACCGAGATACTAATGAATCATATCGGTACTATACCGCCTCTGAAAAGTACTGGTCCGGACTTTGAATATGACCAATGTATGATCCTGTAACGACTTGGTATCAGATTGATACCCAAATTTGTGGTATCATCCAAAACTAATGTAAAGCATCAAACAACAGAAGAATAAGTGATTATTACATTTTAACAGAAGTGTAGATATAACATGTTGAAAGAGAAAGTAAGCAGATATTAACAGTAAATGAACAAGTAGATTAATAATTAATTTTCTACCACTTGTCCTTAATAATGTTGACAAAATAATAGAATGATAAATGACACAATATGTTACTGCATATGTCAGCAGACTAATTAGGAGCCTTTGTTTGCTTACTTACTAATAAAAGACAAGTTGTCTTGTATGTTCACTATTTTATTTAAGGACAAACTTGCAATAATAAACATATATTTAATATACCGTAACATTTTTTGTTTAAATAAAGCCAATAATGCAATTGTTTTTGCCACAAACTTTGTGGTCCCCTTTATTTAGAAAAGTACCGAAAAGTATCTAAATAATTTTGGTACCGGTACCAAAATATTGGTATCGGGACAGCACTAGTCCAAACATAATATCCTTACGTTGCGCGACGAAATAAACAACAATCTGAAAATATTGCTTTCTTTTTTTGGAGCCGCCATATCTGTCTTCATTGACTTAAACTCATCACCATATTTATGAGATACTGTAATTAGCAGGACCATTTATGGGTGACTGGGCAACAACACTGGGGAAGGAACTATCCTGCGCACAATTAGTAGTCAGCTGGAGGCGTGTCTGAATAAAATTAAACAATGGATGTCCGCTAACTTCTTGCAACTCAACGCCAAGAAAACGGAAATGGTGATTATCGGTCCTGCTAGACACCGACATTTATTTAATGATACCACCTTAACATTTGACAACCAATTACACAAGGCAACTCGGTAAAGAATCTGGGTATTATCTTCGACCCAACTCTCTCGTTTGAGTCACACATTAAGAGTGTTACTAAAACGGCCTTCTTTCATCCCCGTAATATCGCTAAAATTCGTTCTATTTTATCCACTAGCGACGCTGAGATCATTATTCATGCGTTCGTTACGTCTCGTCTCGATTACTGTAACGTATTATTTTCGGGTCTCCCTATGTCTAGCATTAAAAGATTACAGTTGGTACAAAATGCGGCTGCTAGACTTTTGACAAGAACAAGAAAGTTTGATCATACAGGTAAAAGCCAGTAAATTAGAATATTTTGAAAAACTTGATTTATTTCAGTAATTGCATTCAAAAGGTGTAACTTGTACATTATATTTATTCATTGCACACAGACTGATGCATTCAAATGTTTATTTCATTTAATTTTGATGATTTGAAGTGGCAACAAATGAAAATCCAAAATTCCGTGTGTCACAAAATTAGAATATTACTTAAGGCTAATACAAAAAAGGGATTTTTAGAAATGTTGGCCAACTGAAAAGTATGAAAATGAAAAATATGAGCATGTACAATACTCAATACTTGGTTGGAGCTCCTTTTGCCTCAATTACTGCGTTAATGCGGCGTGGCATGAAGTCGATGAGTTTCTGGCACTGCTCAGGTGTTATGAGAGCCCAGGTTGCTCTGATAGTGGCCTTCAACTCTTCTGCGTTTTTGGGTCTGGCATTCTGCATCTTCCTTTTCACAATACCCCACAGATTTTCTATGGGGCTAAGGTCAGGGGAGTTGGCGGGCCAATTTAGAACAGAAATACCATGGTCCGTAAACCAGGCACGGGTAGATTTTGCGCTGTGTGCAGGCGCCAAGTCCTGTTGGAACTTGAAATCTCCATCTCCATAGAGCAGGTCAGCAGCAGGAAGCATGAAGTGCTCTAAAACTTGCTGGTAGACGGCTGCGTTGACCCTGGATCTCAGGAAACAGAGTGGACCGACACCAGCAGATGACATGGCACCCCAAACCATCACCCAACCATGCAAATTTTGCATTTCCTTTGGAAATCGAGGTCCCAGAGTCTGGAGGAAGACAGGAGAGGCAAGGATCCACGTTGCCTGAAGTCTAGTGTAAAGTTTCCACCATCAGTGATGGTTTGGGGTGCCATGTCATCTGCTGGTGTCGGTCCACTCTGTTTCCTGAGATCCAGGGTCAAAGCAGCCGTCTACCAGCAAGTTTTAGAGCACTTCATGCTTCCTGCTGCTGACCTGCTCTATGGAGATGGAGATTTCAAGTTCCAACAGGACTTGGCGCCTGCACACAGCGCAAAATCTACCCGTGCCTGGTTTACGGACCATGGTATTTCTGTTCTAAATTGGCCCGCCAACTCCCCTGACCTTAGCCCCATAGAAAATCTGTGGGGTATTGTGCTAAAGGAAGATGCAGAATGCCAGACCCAAAAACGCAGAAGAGTTGAAGGCCACTATCAGAGCAACCTGGGCTCTCATAACACCTGAGCAGTGCCAGAAACTCATCGACTCCATGCCACGCCGCATTAACGCAGTAATTGAGGCAAAAGGAGCTCCAACCAAGTATTGAGTATTGTACATGCTCATATTTTTCATTTTCATACTTTTCAGTTGGCCAACATTTCTAAAAATCCCTTTTTTGTATTAGCCTTAAGTAATATTCTAATTTTGTGACACACGGAATTTTGGATTTTCATTTGTTGCCACTTCAAATCATCAAAATTAAATGAAATAAACATTTGAATGCATCAGTCTGTGTGCAATGAATAAATATAATGTACAAGTTACACCTTTTGAATGCAATTACTGAAATAAATCAAGTTTTTCAAAATATTCTAATTTACTGGCTTTTACCTGTATTACGCCTATACTGGCTCACCTGCACTGGCTTCCTGTGCACTTAAGATGTGACTTTAAGGTTTTACTACTTACGTATAATATACTACACGGTCTAGCTCCGGCCTATCTTGCCGATTGTATTGAACCATATGTCCCGGCAAGAAATCTGCGTTCAAAGAACTCCGGCTTATTAGTGATTCCCAGAGCCCAAAAAAAGTCTGCGGGCTATAGAGCGTTTTCTATTCGGGCTCCAGTACTATGGAATGCCCTCAGAGGTAACAGTTGGAGATGCTACCTCAGTAGAAGCATTTAAGTCCCATCTTAAAACTAATTTGTATACTCTAGCCTTTAAATAGCCCCCCTTTTAGACCAGTTGATCTGCCGTTTCTTTTTCTTTCTCCTCTGCTCCCCCCTCTCCCTTGTGGAGGGGGAGACACACAGGTCCGGTGGCCACGGATGAAGTGCTGGCTGTCCAGAGTCGGGACCCGAGGTGGACCACTTGCCTGTGCATCGGTTGGGAACATCTCTGCGCTGCTGACCCGTCTCCGCTCGGGATGCTTTCCTGCTGGCCCCACTATGGACTGGACTCTCACTGTTATGTTGGATCCACTATGGACTGGACTCTCACAATATTATGTCAGACCCACTCGGCATCCATTGCATTCGGTCTCCCCTAGAGGGGGGGGGGGGGGGGTTACCCACATATGCGGTCCTCTCCAAGGTTTCTCATAGTCATTCATATCGACGTCCCACTGGGGTAAATTTTTCCTTGCCCTTATGTGGGCTCTGTACCGAGGATGTCGTTGTGACTTGTGCAGCCCTTTGAGACACTTGTGATTTAGGGCTATATAAATAAACATTGATTGATTGATGACAACTATCTGTAAATTTGAATTATATTGAGAGTACATGTGCGTAAATCTGAATCTTTTTGAGCATGCGTACATTCCAAAGCGTGTTCTTCCTCAATGTTCTACATCCATGCACACTTTTCTAAACGAGGCCCCTGGTGCTTTCATGGACGGACGCCGAGGAAGGCACTGCGATTTTCTTAAAAGTTTTATTCATCGATTTATAACCTGCAAAAATATGTCCACTATATTGCATTCACACAGTCCACTATCAACCTACACTGAGACATTAATCTTCCCGCATCAGTCACAGCTACTACTCAAATAAATACTTTACAGAAAGACAATGCAGACTTTTTACAATGGAGGTCTGTTCACGAATGATATGTGCATGCTAAATGTTAAATGCATGCTAAACATACACATAAGTTTACTGCAAATGCAAAAAATGTGGGGGAAACCATCACACACACTTGGACATGTCTATCTAATATTCATTTCCCTTTAAGAATAGAAACTCCCTTTATTGATGACAGGATACCACTAAAAAAAAAAAAAAAAAGCATAATTTTTTTTCAGAGGTATATTTTTTTTTTTAAAAGGCACACTATTCAGTGCCAGGTAGTTCTTGGTGTCCATATAAATGGTTCTCATTGATTTCAGGTTCTCGTACTTTAAAGTCTCGGAACCTTTGAATCCAAAATGGCGGCATCACCATGTTGGAATAGCGTCCAAGCGAAGGGCTAGAACTCTGTCGCTTCTTCGAACTGCTTGTAGTAGTCGTCTTCCTGGGGGTTGTGGCGACATTTCTGTCCGTTGTTGGGCGGCCTGGCCTGGTTGTAGCGACTCCAGTCCCCCTTGCATATGATCCAGGGCAAGATGTCCACTTTGTAGTGCAGGTCGGCCGAGAACTCGGTGCTGATGAGATTGGGCGTCCCCGCTCCTTTGCCGCGCGTGATGAGCTTCATGCCGTCGTCGTAGCAACAGTGCTGCGCGGCCAGCGTGGTGGACTCCAGCGTCAGCATGGAGCGGATGCAGTATCGCGCCGTGGGCTTGTAGATCTCCAGCTTCTCCTTCGGCCCGCTGGCGTCTTTCCAGCGGAAACTTCTGCGCGAGGCGGCGTCGTGCACGTTGGCCGTGCTGTACGCCACCTCCGTCGGGTACGAGCAAGGGCAGCTCGGGAGGTCGTTGGCCACTTTGCTCATGTATTTCTTCAAGAAGTCGCTCTTGCAATTCATCCATCGCTCGCAGCTGTCTGTGTCTAGAAGATACAAAGACACTGTCAAGCAAAAAATACTCCCATCTTGTTTTAATTGTAGAGGATGCATGGAATTATGTTTGTCTTTGACAGCACCGGAACATTCCAGGGACTGAACTTACCAACGCCGAAGAGCTCAGTGGCATTGAAATCATCTGTTCCGGCCAGCAGGCTCACTTCTGTGGCTGCGGTCTTGAAGGCATCTTCAATACCTTTGGACAGAAAGTATTTGGAATGTTTTTGTGACCAACGAGTATGTGCTCCAATCACTCTATCACAAAAAATAAGATTTATTGGAAACACAAGACAGCCATGACATTATGTTCTTTACAAGTGTACATAAACGTTTGACCATGATTGTAGGTGCTAATCTGATTTAGTGTGTCAAGTATCATTGCTGTAGAAGTGTGCTGCACCATTCAGGGAAGTGTAGATAATAGTAAGGTAACCAAAATATTAGTAAGTGTTCCTACTAAGGTTCTGTAACAGCTTCTTCCCTCAAGCCGTAAGACTCTTGAACGCATCATAATTAAATTATCCCCTCAACTCCCCCCAAAAATGGATTAACTCGCTGAAATAAAATTGACAATATACCATACATCCATAAACGTGGACGCATGTGAAAAAGTGCAATATATTTATCTGTACAGTGATCTATTTATTTATTTATATATATTTATTTATTTATATATATATATATTTATATATATTTATTTATTTGTATATGCACCGTATTGCTTTTTTATCCTGCACTACCATGAGCTTATGTAACGACATTTCGTTCTTATCTGTGCTGTAAAGTTCAAATTTGAATGACAATAAAATGAAGTCCAAGTCTAAGTCTAATATACAGGACTGTCTCAGAAAATTAGAATATTGTGATAAAGTCCTTTATTTTCTGTAATGCAACTAAAATCATGGAAATGTCATACATTCTGGATTCAATACACATCAACTGAAATATTGCAAGCCTTTTATTATTTTAATATATATTGCTGATTATGGCATAGAGCTTAAGAAAACTAAAAAATCCCATCTCAAAAAATTAGAATATTTCCTCAGACCAAGTAAAAAAATAAAGATTTATAACAGCAAAACAAAATCAAACATTTGAAAATGTCAATTAATGCACTCAGTACTTGGTTGGGAATCCTTTAGCATGGATTACTTTTAGCTCATTTGCATTATTGGGTCTGGTGTCTTTCAGCTTCTTCTTCACAATACCCCACAAACTAAATTCTCTATGGGGTTCAGGTCAGGGGAGTTGGCAGGCCAATCGAGGACAGTAATGCCATGGTCAGTACACCAGTTACTGGTGGTTTTGGCACTGCTGGATCATGCTGGAAAATGAAATCATCATCTCCATAGAGCTTTTCAACAGATGGAAGCATGTAGTGCTCTAAAATCTCTTGGTACACAGGTGCATTGACTCTGGACTTGATGAAACACAGTGGACCAACACCAGCAGCTGACATGGCTCCCCAAACCATTGCTGACTGTGGGAACTTCACACTGGATTTCAAGCAACTTGGATTTTGCTCCTATCCAGCCTTCCTCCGGACTCTAGCGCCTTGACTTCCAAATGAAATACAAAACTTGCTTTCGTCTGAAAACAGAACTCTGGACCACTCTGCAACTGTCCAGTGCTTCTTTTCCATAGCTCAAGTCAGACGCTTCTTCCGTTGTCTTGAGTTCAGAAGTGACTTGACCATGGGAATACGGCTACATGCTTCCATCTGTTGAAAAGCTCTATGGAGATGATGATTTCATTTTCCAGCATGATCCAGCAGTGCCAAAACCACCAGTAACTGGCGTACTGACCATGGCATTACTGTCCTCGATTGGCCTGCCAACTCCCTTGACCTGAACCCCTTAGAGAATTTGTGGGGTATTGTGAATAAGAAGCTGAAAGACACCAGACCCAATAATGCAAATGAGCTAAAGGCCGCTATTGAAGCATCCTGGGCATCCATAACACCTTCGCAATGCCACAGGCTGATTGCCTCCATGCCACGCCGCATTGGTGCAGTAATCCATGCAAAAGGATTCCCAACCAAGTACTGAGTGCATTAATTGACATTTTCAAATGTTTGATTTTGTTTTGCCGTTATAAATCTTTATTTTTTACTTGGTCTGAGGAAATATTCTAATTTTTTGAGATGGGATTTTTGAGTTTTCTTAAGCTGTATGACATAATCAGCAATATTAAAACAATAAAAGGCTTGCAATATTTCACTTGATGTGTAATGAATCCAGAATGTATGACATTTTCATGTTTTTAGTTGCATTACAGAAAATAAAGAACTTTATCACAATATTCTAATTTTCTGAGACAGTCCTGTAATGGTGCAGAACTTCATTGCATTTTTGATACAGCCCTTGTTTTGGATGTCATTAGACTTAATGAAGTAGTGAAGCATTTATTTACCTGGACAGTTTGGCATATCACAGGTTCTGGACTCGGTGGCGGTACAGGCGTAACCACAAGACCTGGTTCTCTTCTGGTTGCCGTTTCCACAGGTGACGCTGCACAGTGACCAGTTACTCCAGTCCCCCTCTCCATCCATGTAGTCTGATGCCGAGAGAAAAAGACGAGAGCGCTGAAGTAGGGCCACAAGCTGAACATCCTCAGTCCTTACAGCATGCCTGACGAATAATAAGTAGGGGCGGCAAAGTAGTCGTGTTCTGTGCACACATATGTCTTGTACAGGCTCACACTGGATTGTTAAACAAATAACTCCAAGGCACCGAGTATGTGTCTTCAGTCAGCGAGTCAAGTAACAAGGATGACTTTGGCAAACTCCACCAATGATTCAAGGCATTTAGCGTGGAGCGCAATTTATCTGTGATTCGTCGGATTGAAAATGGGAAGTGAATTGGCAAGAAATCCTCTTTAAGTCCAATTATCGCTGAGCGCACGGCGGTAATGGCCATACATGGAAACAGTTACACTTGGCCATACAACTGCCTAAGTCCATCTGCACGACCGCATGCAAACCCAGATCTCCCTGACACACACGTCTTGAAAGCGGTGCTCCTTCAATGAGGAAAATTAATGTGGGCATGTTGGGATGGAAGTATTTCTGGCCAGAGTCCAAGCCCTCTTATACAGCCCCCCCTCCTGACCATCTGCCCCGCATTACCAACAGATAGACACCCAACGCCCCTTCTCTAGCCCTCCAATAAGATATCATGAGCAAAAAGTGTGAGCTAAATCTTTCTAATGCTGATGTGTTAACTTGTTGATCGATTCGCCTCGAGACATCTGCTGAGGCACCCTTGTGCAAGGCACAGAGCCTTGCTTTTGTGTGCACACCTCCAAGGTTATGCATTATACAAACCCTATTTCCATATGAATTGGGAAATTGTCTTAGATGTAAATATAAACGGAATACAATGATTTGCAAATCCTTTTCAACCCATATTCAGTTGAATGCACTACAAAGACAAGATATTTGATGTTCAAACTCATAAACTTTTTTTTTTTTTTTGCAAATAATAATTAACTTAGAATTTCATGGTTGCAACACGTGCCAAAGTAGTTGGGAAAGGGCATGTTCACCACTGTGTTACATGGCCTTTCCTTTTACCAACACTCAGTAAACGTTTGGGAACTGAGAAGACACATTTTTTAAGCTTCTCAGGTGGAATTATTTCCCATTCTTGCTTGATGTACAGCTTAAGTTGTTCAACAGTCCGGGTGTCTCCGTTGTGGTATTTTAGGCTTCATAATGCGCCACACATTTTCAATGGGAGACAGGTCTGGATTACAGGCAGGCCAGTCTAGTACCCGCACTCTTTTACTATGAAGCCACGTTGATGTAACACGTGGCTTGGCATTGTCTTGCTGAAATAAGCAGGGGCGTCCATGGTAACGTTGCTTGGATGGCAACATATGTTGCTCCAAAACCTGTATGTACCTTTCAGCATTAATGGCGCCTTCACAGATGTGTAAGTTACCCATGTCTTGGGCACTAATACACTCCCATACCATCACACATGCTGGCTTTTCAACTTTGCGCCTATAACAATCCGGATGGTTCTTTTCCTCTTTGGTCCGGAGGACACGACGTCCACAGTTTCCAAAAACAATTTGAAATGTGGACTCGTCAGACCACAGAACACTTTTCCACTTTGTATCAGTCCATCTTAGATGAGCTCAGGCCCAGCGAAGCCGACGGCGTTTCTGGGTGTTGTTGATAAACGGTTTTCGCCTTGCATAGGAGAGTTTTAACTTGCACTTACAGATGTAGCGACCAACTGTAGTTACTGACAGTGGGTTTCTGAAGTGTTCCTGAGCCCATGTGGTGATATCTTTTACACACTGATGTCGCTTGTTGATGCAGTACAGCCTGAGGGATCGAAGGTCACAGGCTTAGCTGCTTACGTGCAGTGATTTCTCCAGATTCTCTGAACCCTTTGATGATATTACGGACCGTAGATGGTGAAATCCCTAAATTCCTTGCAACAGCTGGTTGAGAAAGGTTTTTCTTAAACTGTTCAACAAATTACTCACGCATTTGTTGACAAAGTGGTGACTCTTGCCCCATCCTTGTTTGTGAATGACTGAGCATTTCATGGAATCTACTTTTATACCCAATCATGACACCCACCTGTTCCCAATTTGCCTGTTCACCTGTGGAATGTTCCAAATAAGTGTTTGATGAGCATTCCTCAACTTTATCAGTATTTATTGGCACCTTTCCCAACTTCTTTGTCACGTGTTGCTGGCATCAAATTCTAAAATTAATGATTATTTGCACAAAAAAAAGGTTTTCAATTTGAACATCAAATATGTTGTCTTTGTAGCATATTCAACTGAATATGGGTTGAAAATGATTTGCAAATCATTGTATTCCGTTTGTATTTACATCTAACACAATTTCCCAACTCACCAAAAGTCAAGTTTGTTTGACTGGTGGGAGCGCTATGAGTGGGGTGTTCTTTGATGGCCCCAGCATAGTTAGCAAAGAACACGACTGGTGCGTGATTAATGATAACCTCCACCGTGAATTTTAGAAATACCTAGGGCTGCAACGATTAAGCGATTAAATCAGGGGTGTCAAACTCATTTTAGCTCAGGGGCCGCATGGAGGAAAATCTATTCCCAAGTGGGCCGTAATGGTAAAATCACGGCATGATAATTTACAAATAAAGACAACTCGGTACGGCAAAATGGTACGGCAGCTGCACCGCTGCAGACAGGGAGAGGCTCCAGAGAGTGGTAAAGGCAGCACAGTGGATCATCGGCTGCCCTCTCCCTTCCCGCTGCCTCAGCAGAGCTACCAACATTATCAAGGACAGCTCCCACCCTGGTTTTGACCTGTTTGCCCTGCTGCCCTCAGGAAGGCGCTACAGGGTCATCAGGTCTAAGACAAACAGACTCAAAAACAGTTTTTTCCCTGAAGCCATAACCACGGTGCACCCTCATAGGCACTGATTTTATAGTTTAGCACCTCTCTGTCTGCAATTTTTACTTTCCACCCACAGTCTGAAAGCTTCTGTATATATGTATATAGTATAATATTTAAACAACAGGACTGGACTGTGCACCTTACCTCCTTTTGCACTATTTTTTATTTTATTTCCTTCCTATGTTTTGCATATTTGTAGACTGTCGCACTGATACTGGAGTTGCTTTTAATCTCATTGTACCTGTGTATAGTGACAATAAAAGGTATTCTATTCTCTAACTCCTGGTTGTTCTTTTGTTTTACTTTGGCCAAAAATAGAACAAGCACATTATGAAAATGTACAAATCACAAATAATACTCTGGACAAAACACTTCAAGTTTGTTGACAATTCTGAGGAACTTGGTGCAGTTTCAAAAACACAATGAACTTAGACTTCGTCTCAGTGTATCTACAAAGCCAGGATTAAACTTTAAGTCACAGTCTTTCTGGGATTGAACAAAAAACACAACATGTAAACTCTTCTAGGTATCAAATACCTCTTTTGTCATGTCCACGTATCAATCCAGTGCTAACTCAACAAATGAAAGAAACAGACGTAAAAACTATTCAAAAGGGTTTTCTCATGTTTGACAGAGACATTTTGGGGCAACGAGGATGCCAAATGACGATGTGTTCGAAGCAGAAGACATAAAACGGCAGGTTTTAAGTTTCATGTGGGACGAGGAGGAGGAGCCACAGTCACCCTTTACTGTGTATCTCTTGCTTGGCCCCGGTATAAACCGTTTGCTTGCCTAACAGAATTGCTATTGTGACATCCAGTGGACACATTTAGAACGGCAGTTTCTTTCGTTAAAAAAAAAGCAGCTCATTTTAATACTTGGCAAACTCATCACTTGGGCCGGATAAAACCTGTTCGCGGGTTTGACACCCCTGGATTAAATTGTTTATTAATGGTAACTAATGAAACAATCCTAAAATCCGGACCGCATGGAGTGCCTGTATCTTTAAATACGCGGACATAGGCCCTGCAAGGACGCTACAATCAAGCGCACATGAGAGCTGCCACGGCGCATGCGCAATCCCGCATGTCATCTGCTGCAAGCTCTGCCGGCACCTCTGCTAGAAGCGCGCCAGGACACACCCCTGCTCGCTCTGCCCGCATCGCGGCCACGCGCCTGCAAGGCTGCAGGCAATCACCAATCGGCGCACCTGGGTCTGATGAAGACAGACAGCATTAAGACTAGCGGACCCGAAGATCCAGTGCCGGAACGTAGTTCACTCCTTGTAGTAAGCATACTTGCGTACTTGCTCTCTCTGTGCCTTCCCGGTGCCCGTGTCTTATGTCCTCTGTGTTTCCCGCAATGTTTCCCCTGATCGAGCTGTATGCTTCGACTTCCTTATGGATTCCGGACTGCCTCCCTCGATCCTCGACCCATGCTTGGACACGGACCTCGTTGCTTCTCTCCAGCATCCCAACCTCTTGCTTGCCCATGGACTGCCTTCTCGCCTTGCCCCTTTGGTCTGACGAAGGATTCATCCAACACGCACTTACAACAAACTCTGGTAACATTTACATTGTTAATTCTACTCATCGTCTTTCCCCATTCACTTTTAGTAGCATACACACCCTACCACTTCATCAGCATCGGGTTCAATAAACCTAATGAACTGATCTCTGCCGTTGTGTCGTCTCCTTCCCCCGTCGTAACAACAAGAGCAGTGTTGTGTGGGTGCCTTGATATGTGTGGCGTTTAATAGTGTTTGTTTTTTTAATGCACACATATTAAAAGTGCAATTTTAAAGTTGATGATGTGTATTTATTAGAAAAAACAGTGAATGTTAATGGCAAGCATTAAAATAGATGCTAATTTCAATGAGGGCTGCAACTATCGATTATTATAGTAATCCAGTAATTATCGATATTGTTTGATTAATCTAGTAATCAGATAAAACCCACTTTATAGCCTCAATGCGTATTTTAAGGAAAATTGTTTGAATAATAAGAAGAAAAAAATTCTGCTTGCCATAACCTTCAGTTTTTTTCTAATAAATGCACATCATCAACATTGAAATTGCACTTTTAACATGTGTGCATTAATAAAAAATTAAGATCACGACACTAACACACAAACACATACTTACTAAACCGCCCCATGTGTAATGTCTGTAGGATTGCATAAGCCCACCTGCTATTGTAATGTAATGACGCTCGGGTCGTTAACATTAGCCAATGTGCTAACACTTCTACAAGTGTCTGTGTCAGTATTATTAACTTACAATGGCATTCATTTTTGTAATGTTCCAGTTTCACAAATTTCCTCTGTAAACTCACCGAGACGTCACCGTGGAGTTATCGAGTCTGTTTAGCTGATTGGAGAGCTAGCTTCCACAGCTTGTGGGTCTGTGACGATGACTTCTGTTTTGTTTGAACCGCTGTTTAACTGCCATGTTACAGGCACCGTTTGGAAACAATTGAGGTATTAGTGTTGTCCCGATACCAATATTTTGGTACCGGTACCGGTACCAAAATTATTTCGATACTTTTCGGTACTTTTCTAAATAAAGGGCACCACAAAAATTGCATTATTGGCTTTATTTTAACAAAAAATCTTACGGTACATTAAACATATGTTTCTTATTGCAAGTTTGTCCTTAAATAAAATAGTGAACATACATGAAAACGTGTCTTTTATTAGTAAGTAAGCAAACAAAGGCTCCTAATTTAGCTGCTGACATATGCAGTAACATATTGTGTCATTTATCATTCTATTATTTTGTCAAAATTATGAAGGACAAGTGGTAGAAAATGATCTTTTCAGAGGTGGTATAATGCCGAATATGATTCATTAGTATCACGGTACTATACTAATACCGATATACTATACCGTACAACCCTATGAGGTATGTAAATAAACATTTACAAAATCTTTGTGTAAATAACTCATTTTGCAACATATATATCTGCGGCATATAGTTCGGTGCGGCTAACATGGAAACATTTTTCCCCCCTAAAATTTAGTGGGTGCGTCTAATACACCAGTGCGCTCTGTATTCCGAAAAATACGGTAATTGAAATAAAAATTCAAAATAAGACAGACTTGGAAACACTGCAGTAATGTGCGGCAGGGAGTGGCGCAATAGACTATGTCACTGTGTTCTGAAACTGGAAGCAAGAGCAGAGTAATTGGTTCCACGACTTGGCAAATACCAGCAGAGGACGCAATTATTCAGGACCAATTAGTTTGCGGCCTCAACAGGTTGCCCTAACTGACAAAGCAAATAAAGAAGCAGAGTTTAATATTAGGTCGTTTTCAAATGAAGTGGGAACACAATTTGCTGCTAAAATTGCAAGACATACACATATCAGAAATCCTATGTGACGTGATCACCAGAGAAGTTAACCCATCCATACTGCAGCTGTCAGTTTGTAGGGCGGCTGCTTAAGGGGTTGTTCATAAAATCGGTCGCCATTCGTCGCCATCGGTCTACAGCGGTGGTTTCAAACTCATTTTAAATTGGGGGCCACATGGAGAAAAATCTACTCCCAAATGGGCCGGACTGGTAAAATCACAGCACGATAACTTAAAAATAAAGACAACTTCAGATTGTTTTCTTTGTTTAAAAATAGAACAAGCACAAATTTATAAATCATAATGTTGTTGGGTTTTTTTTACACTTCGATGTTGCGGTTGATTTGTCGTTATTTATATTTTCTTCATTGGTGTTAATTTTCAATCTATCAAGATAAACATTTTGTTTTATCAAAATCAAATTACAGGATGTGATTTATGTAGTTTGATCATTTTCCTCGACTGGTGAAATAACATCATGTGGTTTATTTTGTACATACCATATTTTTCGGACTATAAGTCACAGTTTTTTCATAGTTTGGTGCGGCTTATATTCAGGAGCAACTTATGTGTGAAATTATTAACACATTACCGTAAAATATCAAATAATATTATTTAGCTCATTCACGTAAGAGACTAGACGTATACGATTTCATGGGATTTAGCGATTAGGAGTGACAGATTGTTTGGTAAACGTATAGCATTTTCTATATGTTATAGTTATTTGAATGACTCTTACCATAATATGTTAGGTTAACATCCCAGGCACGTTCTCAGTTGGTTATTTATGCCTCATATAACGTACACTTATTCAGCCTGTTGTTCACTATTCTTTATTTATTTTAAATTGCCTTTCAAATGGCTATTCTTGGTGTTGGGTTTTATCAAATAAATGTCCCCAAAAAATGCGACTTATACTCCAGTGCGACTTATATATGTTTTTTTCCTTCTTTATTATGCATTTTCGGCCTGTGCGACTTATACTCCGGAGCGACTTATACTCCGAAAAATTCGGTATGTAGCCTCATCTACAAAGATACAAATAATTGTTATTGCGACATCCAGTGGACACATTTAGAACAGCTGTTTCATTCATTCAAAAATTTCAGGTACATTTTAATACTTAGCAAACTCATGCCGCGGGCCGGATAAGTCCTGTTCGTGGGCCTGATACGGCCCTCGTGTCACACGTGTGACATCCCTGGTCTACAAACTAGATGACATAATGCAACATAATACATAACCATCACTGGCTGTCCACAGTTCTGACTACTAATTTAAAACCAGGAGCAAGTTAAAGCTGTGTTAGTCAGTCATGAAATAAAGCTGACCACAGTGATAAGCCAGTCACATTAGATATGGGCATTGGGATTGACACAAAAAGACCATAAAGTCGCACTTCTAACCACTTTCGTAAAAAGGGCAAGTGGATAAAATGTCATTTTCCACAGCAGCCGCATTCCTGTTCCACCACATTGGTTTGGGCATGCTACAACTCGGACTGCACGCACACTATATGACAGAGAGTGTAAATTCTTCCCCAGCTGATTTATGTGCAAGGTCTACTGTTGGAGAGGGTTGTGAGCGCGGCGAGGCAGACGAACAGCGCTCTTGGCCTCGTTCCTGCTGCTCAACTTTGATGTCGGGAGGCATTTAAATTGTGTCACCTAGCCAGCTCGACACCGTAGAGGAATCTGTCTCATAAAGGAGTGTTAAAAGGTTTCAAGCGAGGGCTGCCAAAAGGCCTGTATGGGGATAGCAACACTTGTTATGGTGACAGACTGAATCAGCAAATCTGTAAATTATAGATTCCGCATCAAGCTGTGGCCAAACGTTGGACATGCTAGGCCATGAATCCTACTATAAATATTCTGTCACACACGCGGCTGTGCTTCTTACCGTATTCCATTTGGGGTTTGCCTCTTTCTCCGGTACCTCCTCTCCGGTCCCAATCCACCGGCGGCCTCAAGAAGTTGCTGTCTTCGCCGTTATCTCCGTAGGACCGATCGTGCTCTGGCGCTTGATGAGTGGTGGAGGACGATGTGGAGGACGTGCGAGGCCACCAGTTTCTCCAGTTGGTAGAAGCCCAGTTGGGTTTGCTCTCCTTGCGGTGGCCTTTTTCTGGCTCGTGCGCTTCTAAACCATCCACGACCTCAATTGTCACCTTCCGTAAAAAGACGAAATACGGTTAAAACGATAATAGCACAGACTTTGAGTCATGCAGACTGTCTTTTGGGAAGGGTTAGAGAGGCTCAGGCTGGAAGTACTTTGGAAAGACACCAAACCATCCCTTTTGACTATGGATTCCATCTGAACAACTGTTGTTGTGATGGCAGAGGTTTGATTGATTGATTGAAACTTTTATTAGTAGATTGCACAGTACAATACATATTCCGTACAATTGACCACTAAATGGTAACACCCAAATAAGTTTTTCAACAAATATATACTATCAGCATAATACAGTCATCACACAAGTTAATCATCAGAGTATATACATTGAATTATTTACATTATTTACAATCCGGGGGGTGAGATGTGGAGGGGGTTAGGTTTGCTTGCTATCAGCACTTCAGTCATCAACAATTATATCATCTGAGAAATGGACATTGAAAGTCTGACTTCGTAGGATATGTACGGCGAGCAGTGAACATAGTGAGCTCAGAAAGCATAAGAACAAGTTTATACATTTGATTATTTACAATCCGGGGAGGTGGGATGTGGTGGTGGAGGGGGTTGGGCTAGGGTTGTAGTTGACTGGAGGTGTTCTTTTAGTGCGGTTTTGAAGGAGGATAGAGATGCACTTTCTTTTACACCTGTTGGGAGTGCATTCCATATTGATGTGACATTGAAGGAGAATGAGTTAAGACCTTTGTTAGATCGGAATCTGGGTTTAACGTGGTTTGTGGAGCTCCCCCTGTTGTTGTGGTTATGATTGTCATTTACGTTAAGGAAGTAGTTTGTGTGTGATCATGTTTTGTTTTAGTCATGTTCGGTTTTGTTTTTGGACTCTTTGTGCACTTTTGTTTGTTTTGTCACCATAGCAACCCATTAGTTTTCACCTGTCATGTCACGCACCTGTTTCACGTTTTGAGTCACGCACCTGTTTTCACTGATCATGTCACTGCTATTTAAGCCGGTCTGTTTCTGTTGTTCGTCCTGGTGATTGTATCCTTTCATACCATACTACTTCTGACACCCATGCTACCTCTGTTTGTTTCATGCTACCATAGTTCCATGCCAAGTACATTTTTGTCTATTGTTCATAGTTTCTGCCTTTGTGCAAGTTTTGGTTTCATTAGTCAAGTTTGTTCTCCGCCATTGTGCGCACCTTTTGTTTGGTTCTTTTTTTGTAGTTTGTTAGTGTTATAAATAAATCATGTACTTACATTCACGCCTTGCCCGCGCCAACTTTCCTTTGCATTCCAGGAAAACAAACTCCAAGGTCCACGTATTGACAGTAGTTTGACATGTACTTCGGTATCAGGGAGGTGTAGTGAATTTTATAGACTAGGCTCATTGCAAGTTGTTTTACTCTGTCCTCCACCCTGAGCCAGCCCACTTTGGAGAAGTGGGTAGGAGTGAGGTGTGATCTGGGGTGGAGGTCTAGAAGTAACCTGCCTAGCTTGTTCTGGGATGTTTGGAGTCTAGATTTGAGGGTTTTGGAGGTGCTGGGGTACCAGGTCTCTCTTCTTCGCATCTTAACAGCTGTCGTTTTGCGCCACAATAGAGCAAATCAATTCTTGTCTGGGCATGCCTCCTCCTGTTGAGGAGAAATACTTTGGATCCGCCATCAAGCGCTCAGGCTTGATCTGCCTTACGTCTGTGAGCATGAACTGATGATGAGAGGCGAAATGTCTTCCAAGACATTCTGAACTGTCCAGATGTGATTGATTCAATGCCCTGAGAATACAATGACCTGAAGAAATTAGAATATTTTACAAGCTTATTATGAAGACATTCTTGCACAATCTTTCTTATGATATCTCTCCTAAGGCCACTTCTACACTGAGCCGGCTAAGGTTATCCAGGGTAAATCCCACTTAACCATATCCTTGTCCACGCACACACACAATGCCGTCGTTTAAGACCCCCTCCCCCTCTGTCCGCCGGCGCAACGCGAATTAGTACGCATGCGCGGAAAATGCGCACGTCATAGTGTGCTGTTGGACCCTATTGCAGTTAATCACACTTGAGCCATCAAAAATTAATCAAATCTTTAATGGACATGTGAAAGTAAACAATGTGACAAAGAACATTTTACAACAATCAATCTAGGGATCTAGATATCTGGTCAGGACACTCCTCACTCTTTTGCCTTCACCTTCATTGTCCATTCCTTTTTTGGTGACTTAATATACTTTGGACCTAGACGTTGAGTCCGCGACATACATGGCGGACAATAACTGATACAGTCTGCTTTGCCAGTCCAAAAGCATTCGCTGTTTTACGTAGTCTTTCCTTGACGTCCAGGTAATACAAAGCACACGGTACCTTTTTTAATCACATCCACGGGAGCCCGCATTCTCGTTGTCTCTCCTTCGACAAATGGACAAAGTTTTTCGCTAAATAGCATCACAGCTGACCTGGACATTCGAAAGTTCTCTTTCCGTCTGAGAAGTGTTGTATCCGAAATAGCTGCAATCGCGCGTTTTCTTCTGTTAAGCTATTCATGTGTGATATTAATGAAGTAGTTGCCAGAAACAAGGGCATGTCTGGATGACTCGCCTCCATCTTTCCAGTGGTTAGGTCCGAGTTACTAAGGCAGTTGCTATGAAGCTGGCTGTGTCGCGTTCTTTCTGACGTCACTTCCTGTGAGGGGAGCGGTCTTTTATGGTTTCACTTCATCTCCGAACACAGTTTGTAAACGATCGATGAGTCCATACAAAGCTAAGAGCCGGAGATTCAAGAAATACACGGCGCACTTAACCTTGTAAAAAAATATCCCAGGAGGTGAACCTTAAACGATGGTTTAGTGTGGCTGAAACGACGCTTAGGCTAAATAATTATTTGTTTAAGTAGTTATCCGTCTTAATGTAGACAGGTCCTAAGGGTTTTACTGTTCATTTTTTCATTTAATTTTTTTTCATTTATATATTTATTTCAGGCAATGACATACAAAAATAATAAAAATAATAAAAAAAAAAAGTTGACAACACATAATAATATAAATTAATATCGTGCAAAAGGTAATGTACAAATGCTCTGTGTATGTAAAGCATGATTGTCTAGTTTTGCCTGAAAGGGAGTGTGAAGAAGTTAACTTATTATCAGGGTTTTACTGTTGAGAAGATACTCGCACTCGGCCATTCATACGGTGCACTCTCCTGGCCCTCTCTGGCCTGGGTTCACACAGAGCATTTGTACTTGGGCCTATTGCTTTTATTCTGCTGTATTACTGCAATTTCTCTGATTGTGTGGATTATGTCCTGTTCCAAATGTCTCTTATTACTTTTGTGCAAAATAAATTAACTAATTGGGAGAGAAGCCATCAAATTAATCGCACACAAATGCAGTCACGGAAGAGTGAACCAGGGATGGAACCATTCGGTTGACCTGACACGTGTGTTGTTTATCATACCATGAGCTTAAGTAACGAAATTTCGTTCTTATCTGTGCTATAAAGTTCAAATTTTAATGACAATAAAAAGGAAGTCTAAGTTTGTATTGCATGTTTAAAAAAAAAAATTTTTACTACTAAGTTTTCATATCTTACTCAAAAAATGTATTCCGTCTGCACACAATAATCTTGTACCTAAAGGTTCAACGATAAAGGACAAGTCTGTGGCTTTGTACACAGTAGGTCTGCTGAATGGGAGCACTTTGACAGACCTGCCAACTCCTCCGGATTCTCCTAAAGACTCCCGGATATTACCCTTGTCTACCAACATCTCGGATTTTGATGTTTTTGTGTGGATATAAAATATTTGCCTGGATGTTGAAAGGATGACAAGGAGGTAGTTGAACAACAATCACGTGGTTTTCCCTTCTGTTTATCCTACGCTCATACAATCACCAATCAGGACACATTCAATGACTCTCAAACAGGTCATTCGTGTTAAAAAAATGGCCGAGTGGAGTTTTAAAAAGATTATGTCTGTTAAAACACATTCACCAGCGCATGTTGTCCAGTCAGAAATAAACTACCACAGATGACTGGCACAAACCACCTTCTTCTGTTCATCAATATATTAATATATTAGATGTGTACCGTATTTTTCTGGCTATAAGTCGCAGTTTTTTTTCATAGTTTGGCCGGGGGTGCGACTTAAATGTATCAAAATCAAATTACAGGATGTTGTTTATGTAGTTTGATCATTTTCCTCGACTGGTGAAATAACATCATGTGGTTTATTTTGTACATACCGTATTTTTCGGACTATAAGTCGCAGTTTTTTCATAGTTTGGCCGGGGGTGCGACTTATACTCAGGAGCGACTTATGTGTGAAATTATTAACACATTACCGTAAAATATCAAATAATATTATTTATCTCATTCACGTAAGAGACTAGACGTATAAGATTTAATCGGATTTAGCGATTAGGAGTGACAGATTGTTTGGTAAACGTATAGCATGTTCTATATGTTATAGTTATTTGAATGACTCTTACCATAATATGCTAAGTTAACATACCAGGCACGTTCTCAGTTGGTTATTTATGCGTCATATAACGTACACTTATTCAGCCTGTTGTTCACTATTCTTTATTTATTTTAAATTGCCTTTCAAATGTCTATTCTTGGTGTTGGGTTTTATGAAATAAATTTCCCCCAAAAATGCGACTTACAGTATATATGTTTTTTCCTTCTTTATTATGCATTTTCGGTCGGTGCGACTTACACTCCGAAGCGACTTATACTCCGAAAAATACGGATGATGTTTGTACTATCTTTCAATCAGCGCACAAGAGTCGTCACACAGATGCTGCAATCCCCCCTGAGAGTCTCAACAGTCAGAATCTTACCCCAAATATTAATGAAGTCGTTGCCAAGTATCGAGCTTAGACAAAAGTGTAACTGTAACTATACATGACATAATTGATTTAAAAATGGTAATGATAGATTACTGAACCAAAAATCGTGACCACCAACTGGGATAAGTAGTTACTGACAGTGGTTTTCTGAAGTGTTCCTGAGTCCATGTGGTGATATCCTTTACACAGATGTCGGTTTTTGATGCAGTACCGCCTGAAAGATCGACGGTCACGGGCATTCAATGTTGGTTTTCAGCCTTGCTGCTTACGTGCAGTGATTTCTCCAGATTCTTTGAACCTTTTGATGATATTACGGACCGTAGATGGTGAAATCCCTAAATTCCTTGCAATAGCTGGTTGAGAAATGTTCTTAAACTGTTCGACAATTTGCTCACGCATTTGTTCACAAAGTGGTGACCCTCGCCCCATCCTTGTTTGTGAATGACTGAGCATTTCATGGAAGCTGCTTTTACACCCAATCATGGCACTCACCTGTTCCCAATTAGCCTGTTCACCTGTGGGATTTTCCAAATAAGTGTTTGATGAGCATTCCTCAACTTTCTCAGTATTTTTTTCCACTTGTGCCAGATTTTTTGAAACATGTTGCAGATCCGAACCATGGATTTTGTGAACCGTTCCAGCCATAGTACAATGCTTGATTGTTGGATCATTTTGAGTATTTGCATTTAATTAATATAGTGAAATGTGTCAGCTATTGTTAAGAATTTGAGGAGTGATCACATTACAGACAATATTTGACTGTTCATGTTTCTACCTACTTCTTCCAATTGTGCCATAAAGGGAGGGGGCACGAATCAGCACTCCCACAAGCCAAACATGCCGGATTGTAGTGGTGTGAAATGGACCCAAGCACAGTATGTCTGGCCTATAGTGTGAGTATGTCCTGAGTGAATGGGTCAACCGCGTGTAAAGAGGTGACACCTCCTCATACCCATGTCCCCCCTATCCCCGTTTGTCCAAACACATGTGCCTCCCAGATGAGTTGGGACCAGCACCCCTGCCCCTTAGGCACCCTCCCACCTCACGGGCTCTCTCCACCTAAACACAAAGTTCAAAGGGCTCCTCAGCCTCCTCCAGACCATGAAAGCCAGATGAATCCCAGGATCAAAGAACCCCTCCTCTTCCTCCCTCTTTTCTCCCACAGCCTCACGCCCTTGCTCAATTGGTGGCTCCTCTTTCCCCGCACATCTTGAGATGTTAATACACTTTGATCGTCCTCGGATTTAGCGGGCGATGATTTTAGAAATGGAGGCGACCCCCTTGCTAGATTAAAACAGGAGAACAATTTAAATATAGCAGTGGTTACCCGGCCATCTGCACCCCGGAGGAACTTAGGGATGAGAGCTCGCCGCAAATTTACATAAGCTGCCAGCTGTATTCCTGCATGTGGTTGAGCAGTCGGGCATTGCTGGCAAGTGTCTGCCTTTCAGTTGTCATTATGATGGATACGAGACCTCAGAGGCTACCCCGACATCCCCAGGAAGTGGGATAAAGGGGGTTAGTGATGTGCACCAAAGTATTTGCCATCTTCCTGCTCACTCTTCCTGCCCTGATTGCTTGAGTAGCCATGTCTTACGAGTCAGTGAAAGCATGAAAGCAGCGGGGCAGGTGCACAGTCACACATGATCACCTGTATGTTGGGATTCTGCCCATTGATATCAGCTTTGGAGAGGTCGGGGAAATTGTGCAGGTCCAGCAGGAAAGCTCCGGGCCCATCCTTGTGGACGTTACTGGCTGTGCCTTGCGTCCACGGGAGAGCAGCGGACCGGTGGGCGAACCGACGCTCTGGACTGGACCGCCATGATCCGTCAGGAGTCAGTTGGCCCGACGAGCTGCTTTTTGCATGGATGATGTTCTGCTGAAGGGGGGAGGGAGGAAAACATTATTTTATTGCTGGTTTGTGAAGCCCTGATACAAGACATTTTTACTATCCGTTTAATGTCAGGTGTGAATGAAAAAAACAATCCCCCAGTATGTGACTTGGCATCTGCACGTCTCAAGTTGACAAAACGCTCATTACTTCTGCCATAAATCTTCGAGCTCCAGATAGAAGGAGCCAGAAATAGTAGTCGGCTTTCGCCAAAACATAATCTGTCTAAATCATCATCGTCTGTTGGACTGTGCAGTTATGCTTTGACAAAGTAATATGGCGTGCACATACTCTATGTATATAGCACACGCTGAGGCTGGCTGGAAGACCAACTGTGTGAAACTGATAGTTTTCCATTACTAAGTCTACACAGAGAACCCAAAGTAAACATGCAAAATCATTACTTGGGTTTCTTGCGGCCAAAGGAACATTTGGTTTCTCTGACAAAAGGTACTGAGAGTGTATGGATCTTCTGTCAGGTATACATGCAAGAAACAATCGCTCCTTAATTGGCCATACAGCTCTACAAAGTCAGCAATCACTGGGCGGGAGAAACTACCAACAAAGAAATCACCACTCATCATGTTTTCTTTGTTCATGCTCCATTTCTTCCACCCCACTGTTTTTGTGGCCTGAGAACATAGCAGCAGTGTGCTGTACGGTTGCGCCGGTCAGTCACAGACAAAGTGTCAGCCCAACCGCATTGTGGGCTCCATAATAGCCCCCCGGTGGAGCTGTTTGTGTCCGACCAAGGTGCACTCTGGGCTAGTGTAGGCACTTCTAAATGGAGCTGCACAGCATGGATGGAAGGGTTATAAATGTAGCTTTAATTCAAGCGCAAAGGGAACAGTGGCTGCACAGAAACGGTTTGAGTCCATTAAGCATATTTAACTTTATTCTGCAAATAAAAGTAATGATTTAAAATAATTTAAAATATTATATACTTTTTAGTGTCTTTTTCCCCCTGACAGTCGCCCCAAAATCTAAAGAAAAAGAAAAGGAATAACAGTCATTTTGTAAATTATTGGAAATTGCGTGGTAAAATGGATGGCCTCTTTCTGACTGTGGTTCAGCCATTTGTGCGTAACTGTGCCAGTTTGCACATACATTCCATACTTGATAAATATAGAGACAAAACAGTCTTGGAAAATCACATTGCGTGTGGTAAATGATTACATTTGCATCTTCTACTACTACTATTCTGGTCGTTTTATTAATCAGCGAATACAACATTTTGCATATGAATGAAGACAAACACGCTAAATGGACTGCCATCTCTATTTTGCTCATTTAAAAGATGCAATACTTGATACACAAGCTTAGTACATTATCTTTGCGTGCACTATCAAGTTTGTATGCCTTTTAGTAAACACAAACTTTTAGTAGATCAGGCTGTTGATGTTTTGTTGTTAAATCAGTTAAACATATGGTAACACTTTAGTATGGGGAACATATTCACCATTAATTAGTTGCTTATTAAAGTAACAAAGACTTAATTTAGAGTTATTTGGACACTAGGGGAACATATAAGGGTTAGGGTTAGGGTTACTAATAAGCAATAATTCTGAGGTTATTGAGGGAAGACTCTTCAATGTTAATGGCTTACTGGTTATATAATAAGGCCATGAAGAATAAGGCATTAGTAAGTACTTAATAATGACTAATTAAGAGCCAATATGTTACTAATTTGCATGTTAATAAGCAAGTAATTAATGGTGAATATGTGTTCCCCATACTAAAGTGTTACCAAAAATATATTTATAGAAAAATACACATTCTTGAAATATTTACCGACTGACAAACTCTACGGTCAACAAAATATCAATCATTTAGTCGTCCTCCCTGAATTTCCTAAGATTGGGCCTGCACGGGCCTATAGAAAGTTAAATTAAAAATGAATTGAACTTTTCTAAGCTTTTGGTAATCATGACAATATTTAAATCTGGTGCTTTTTCAAACATGAGCAGACTCCTGCTGCAACATGTGCCATTTTATCGAAATAACACAGAACAGACCATCGCATCATGAAACCCAACAAGAGTGTTTGTGGGCGATTTAGTCCTCCATTCTCCAGTGTAATCTGATCCAGACGAGTATTGTGTTGAGTCACATACTGCGTAACATGTGGTCTACAGATGACCTAATCCTAACTCACAATTAGATGACCTCATATTCAACATTCAAATATTCTCATACATTTCATCGCAACAGCCATGTTTCTTCGTAGTGTATCTCCAATACCATAATTCAATGTGGTTTATGCATGTCAACTATTTTACAGACAGTAAACTGGCTCTTTGGATGGACCGCTAATAGCAACAGTGAAACAAAAAAATAATGGTCTCATCTTGAGTCAACCAGCTTGACAGTGTCAACATTCCCATTAGAACATTCATAGTACATTCACTGTTGCTTTCAGTTGTCAATCAAGATTTTGT
This sequence comes from Nerophis lumbriciformis, assembly GCF_033978685.3. Lineage (NCBI taxonomy): Eukaryota > Metazoa > Chordata > Actinopteri > Syngnathiformes > Syngnathidae > Nerophis > Nerophis lumbriciformis. The sequence goes on from NC_084549.2 coordinate 28,934,243, forward strand.
GCTATTGGACATTTTCCATTTCAAAGTTTATCCTGTGGAGACGTTTAAATTTAATTATATTCAAAGCTAAACATGACATAAAAGTCCTTAAGTTTTTGAAGGCCATCCAATATATTTTATTCACATACTTTAACTACATTTAATGAAATGATGAGTGTTTATTTTATTTATTATTTTCATTTTATTTTATTTGAGTATTAATGGTTGCAATTATATTTGTATTCTGTAAATATATACTGGTACTCAACATACTATGTTGTATACTATATACTAATTTAATTGTGTTAAATAAGGTCAACATGTATTCTGTTGATAAATAATCAGATTATTAAATCTTAATGGGGCAGGACATACCGTATTTTTCAGAGTATAAGTCGCACCGGAGTATAAGTCGCACCTGCCGAAAATGCATAATAAAGAAGGAAAGAAACATATAGAAGTCGCACTTTTTGGGCTAAGTCGCATCTTTGGGGGAAATTTATTTGATAAAACCCAACACCAAGAATAGACATTTGAAAGGCAATTTAAAATAAATAAAGAATAGTGAACAACAGGCTGAAAAAGTGTACGTTATATGACACATAAATAACCAACTGAGAACGTGCCTGGTATGTTAACGTAACATATTATGGTAAGAGTCATTCAAATAACTATAACATATAGAACATGCTATACGTTTACCAAACAATCTGTCACTCCTAATCGCTAAATCCCATGAAATCTTATACGTCTAGTCTCTTACGTGAATGAGCTAAATAATATTATTTGATATTTTACGGTAATGTGTTAATAATTTCACACATAATCGCACCCCCGGCCAAACTATGAAAAAAACTGCGACTTATAGTCCGAAAAATACGGTAAGTGTTTGCTTCTTCCTGCTACTTTTCGGACACATATGTTATTTTTATTTTATTTACATTTTTAAAATTGCATAGGTGGAGAGTACGTTTGATTGTTGTGATCGAAATAAAGGATAAAGTAAAAAAAAAATTGATATTTTGGATTCTTTTTTTTCTTTTTCTTTTTTTTACGTTTTTTTGCGCAAAATTCTCAAATGTCAATGCTAAACAAAAATATCAAAACTACTGTTTTTTTTCCCCCTTTTGAAGGCATTTTGTTTAGATTATGTCACAGGTTCATGTGAGTAAAATAACTTATTATGCAAATGTATACTAATTTGATGAAAAGGTATTTAAAGGGTAAAAAAAAAATAAATAAACATTACTGTACTGTTTGGTAATTTAGGGCTAACGTTGATTGAAAGATTTGATCAAATAAAGTTAAAAAAAAAGAAATCAAACATTTTTTCATGCCCTTTGAAAAATGAAGGACTTTTATGTCCTGTTTGGATTTGGGGTATTGTGGAATAACTGCCAGTGTATCATACACCTGTGAAAGAATTGGATGTTGAAATGTTATGATATAGCATGAAAAAAAACTATTTGGAATCATGTATAATGGAGTAACACAACATAAATTATAGCCAAATTACAGCAACAATTTACTGAAAGTCCAAAAAAGTCAGCCTTTGTCCTCGGAGGCAAAAAGGTGCATTTTATTTACATGTCTGCGATGAGGTGGCAACTTTTTAAGTGCTCCCTGTGACTAAGTCCTGTACATTTCCTTCTAGAAATAACAATTTTATTAACAAATAATTTGTATTCATTATAAAATATTTTCTTCCTCTGATATTTTGTAATAATTGGGAAAAAACGTCACTATTGGGGACATTTCCAAATGGCTTATTCGGAGTAAGTATGAAGGAGGGCAATAAAACATACTAAAAAAACTAAAAAGAAGGTCAATATTTTTCACAATTAACAATTACATTAAATAAAAATAGCTTGTTGGGCCGAGAAAAAAGTTTGACGTTCAGGATTGTCAGTCACGACTGTCTTGCGCACACGTACACACAGGGAGTGCGTGCACATACCCAAAAGCAGTCCCAGAGAAGCAACTAATGATTTGCAGTCTTGTTGTTGTTACGATAAAATAATATAATGATAGCTAAGGTTAGTAGCTAAACTTTGTCAAATCGAGCAAACAAAGCTAATGCATGTGTTACGTGGGCCGTAGTTTAGATGCTCAAAGCCACAAGAGGGTGGGATATAATGCTTACAACACTTTAGACGGTTGATTGATTGATTGAAACTTTTATTACTAGATTGCACAGTGAAGTACATATTCTGTACAATTGACCATTAAATGGTAACACCCGAATAAGTTTTTCAGTCGGGGTCCACTTAAATTGATACATTAGCAACCTCTATTCAGCTATGTAAAGGTTTAAACAGTCTAATGTGTGTGAAACATGTCATCAGCATTGCTGATTCTGATATCATCGTAATATCACAAAATGTATTGCAAATGTTGCCCTAATACTTTTGATAGGTTACAACCAGAAAATACAAGGAAATAAAAAAATAAACAAAAATATGTACACAGCCCTGTTGTAGTATGGTCGGGTGTATGGAGATTCAAATGTGATTAAATTTGGTAAATAAACCTTTAAATAATTACTTTGTTTCATTATTAATTAAAATTGGAATTAAGTACATAAATGTTATTAAATGTGTCATTAGTATTTAATATGAAATTATATATCTACTTAACAATTTAATTACTTACCAAATGTATTAAATATTACTTTATGTAATTAATATTATGCAATTAATTACTTCAACTATTCATTTCACAATTTAAATAATTGTTTCATGTTTTAGTTATTTATTTCATGATTTATTTATTTGCCATTTATTTCACTATGTGATTATTTCACAATTTAATTAATTGTGTATTTATCTAATTCAAGAAGCTGCGTGGCAGCATTTCATGAATTGATTTTATCCGTCAAACTTAACCGTCAATTGGTTACTCTGCGCTTCCACTTGTGTGGAACCCTTCTACTGGAGAAGCGGAGGAGTACTGGTCGATATCTTAACTCGAATAACTTTAATACATTCCTCTATTTTAATGGGTCAGCAGGTCTTGCTTCCACATCAATACAGTTGTGACGGTGGTAACGTGGTCAACATGACGTCATCATATCATTTGCTTAACAGTCGATGATGCATGTATTTTCTTTTAAAAAGAGTAAAAAAATGTACCTGCCGTATTTTCCGGACTATAAAGCACACTTAAAATCATTTTTTTCCCTCAAAACTCGACAGTGCGCCTTAAAACCTGGTGTGCCTAAGGTAAGGAATACGTTTGGCTGAGCTTACCCACCTCGAAGCTATTTTATTTGGTACATGGTGTAATGATAAGTGTGACCAGTAGATGGCAGTCAAACATAAGAGATAAGTGTAGGCTGCACTATGATGGCAATATGTCTCAAGTAAACACCAAGATTTTAAATGTTCCATTGAAAATATAGAATATTACACACAGCGCTCAATGAAGCCACATTGTCGGCACATTGCACATACCAGTATTATTATGGCGTATGTATAAGGTAAGACATATTATATGGCGTTTTGTTTCGCAATGTTATGCAAAAGCAACTTTTCTTACCTTTTGGTACCTGCTGATCTGTATAAGTCCTGAAAAATTGCGCCCTTCTGCCTTTGTAGTCCGCGCCAACACCGTGGTTGATAAGCTTCTTCTTTTTCTCTATCTTCTTGTCATGGGACATTCATCCTCCGCTGTTGCCATTTGTAATATAAAGTAGTGTAAAGTTCTCACTGATATCTGTCAGTAAACTCGCCATGAAAGCGCTAAAACATACCGGTATAGTGAGTTTACATTATTCACCCAAGGATCTTTAGTTATTAGAGAGTTGCGGTCGGACATTTTTTCACGGGACACGTTTCTTGTGTTGTTGTTTCCGGATGAGGAGATGCTGCTCCGATATTGATTTAAGTAAAGTCTGAATATCATTAAAACAGTTAGCTCCATCTTTTGACACTTCTTCCACGCCCGTCCTTGCATGCTACACCGCTACAACAAAGATGACGGGGAGAAGACGCTGCCGAAGGTGAGCCACGTAAATAAGACCGCCCACAAAACAGAGCATCCTGAAGCGATTGTCAGAAAGCGGCTTGAAGATGATCTGTAAAACATAATATATGCAACATTTTGACCAAAAAAAACACCATTACATATTGTGTAGACCACAAGGAAGTGTTTTCAATTTAAAAAAAATAAAAATAATAATATGACTCCTTTAATCCGGTGTGCCTAATATATGAAAAAAGATCAACAATAGACTATTCATCGGCAGTGCGCCTTATGCCCTATGGTCCGGAAAACACGGTACATTTAAAAACAAGTCTGGGTTATTAGTAATGAGTATTCACATATTTTTTTCTTTTATCATATGCTCTATCTTTTTAAATGTTATTATTGTACAATGTAAGAAGAGGCCGTATACCAGTGGCGGTTGCTGGTCTTTCAAGTAGGGGAAACTAATATTCGGCTACTCTCTAAACATTAGTACAGTCTGTACTTAAAAGATATAAAGCTGCATACAAAGAAAACATTAATACAAATTCTCCATTTCAACAGGAATAAAAATGAAAAAGGCTATGGGGGTGTTATATATTTCAAGGTCGCTCATTTTGCTGTCAGACCAATCATCCAATGATGCAAAAGCCCGGCGTCCAGACCAGTCGAGGCCACGCAAACTTTCATTACATTTTCAGAGACGCGCCAGCCTCCGTGGGCGGGACAAGGCAGAGCATTTATCCAATGATTGTCTAGTTACCCTGCAGAGGAACAACCCACGCTATGCTCCGAATAAATTAGAAAAAATCGAGTCAGCTGTCACGAGAGTAGATGATTCGGAACAAAAGTTGAATGCATTCGCGCCTGTATTTAGTCAATGAAAAGTAAACACAAAAGTAAATATTTTACCACTTTTTGGGGGGAGAATCAGAATCAGAATAGTTTTTATTGCCGTTGTTGAATTTTACTTGGTACAACTGCGATGAGGTGGCGACTTGTCCAGGGTGTACCCCGCCTTCCGCCCGATTGTAGCTGAGATAGGCTCCAGCGCCCCCCGCGACCCCAAAGGGAATAAGCGGTAGAAAATGGATGGATGGACAACCGTGCAACATAAAACACATATAACACAGAATAGAATAACATGAGCTGTGACTGAGCTATCAGATCTTGTTATTGTTCATGTGGTCCCAACCCCATTGATAAAGCAAGAAATTCCACTAATCAACCCTGATAAGGCCCACCTGTGAAGTGAAAACCATCTCAGGTGACTACCTCTTGAGAGAATGCCAAGAGTGTGCAAAGCAGTAATCAGAGCAAAGGGTAGCTATTTTGAAGAGACTAGAATATAAAACATGTTTTCAGTTATTTCACCTTTTTTTGTAAAGTACATAACTCCACATGTTCATAGTTTTGATGCCTTCAGTAACAATCTACAATGTAAATAGTCATGAAAATAAAGAAAACGCATTGAATGAGAAGGTGTGTCCAAACTTTATGTATACATATGTATATATGTGTATGTGTGTGTATAATATATAAAACTCCTGAAAAAAGGACAAGTATATCCTCCATAGCCGTCACTTTTTGGAAATACTTCCAGGCTTCAGACCAAAGCAACCATTGGACTAGTTTCCAGTTAGCCCCGCCCACTGACTTTGACGGGCGAGTTTGTCAGAATAAATAATCTCATGAAATGCTGACACAAAAGTTTATAAAATAAATAAATACGTACCTAATTAAATAAATAATGAAGTAATTGATTAAATTGTGAAATAACTAAATACATTGTGAAATAATGACATAAATAATTGAATAAATATGAAACACACATTCATTAACACAGTTATGTATTTAATTCCACTTCTAATTGATAATGGCACATATAAGTAATTATTTAATGATGTATTTTTTTTATTTGATTTTGTCCCATTTGACCCTCTTGGTGGGAGAATCCTGCTTTCAGGAAAACATTTGACTAAGATGCCATGTACCCTAAAAGCATATAATAAATACAAGAAGGATCCCCCATACTAGTTATTCAGCAAACTTGCAACCATTTTTTCCAGTAGATTGAGGGAGATATTTGTCAAAACTAGACATTTTTATGGGCTTGCAATTTTTCACCATTCGCAAGTGGTCTCGGAATGTAACCCCCGCATATTTACTGTATTTATAAATATAATTGGCAAAATAATCAAAACATCAGTCGAGTCTTTATAGTTTATAAAACAAAATCTGTAACTGATTTTGCACATCCTCTTTGACTTACTACTAAGATATATTTGTGCTTAATGACTTGCTTGTATTTCATCTTAAAACGATGCGGAGCCAAGTATTGCATCATTCTTGCCTTATCCTTTAGCTGGAGTGACTTCTCTTGTACAAACCCCGTTTCCATATGAGTTGGGAAATTGTGTTAGATTTAAATATAAACGGAATACAATGATTTGCAAATCCTTTTCAACCCATATTCAATTGAATGCACTACAAAGACAAGATATTTGATGTTCAAACTGATAAACTTTTCTTTTTGCAAAAAATAATTAACTTAGAATTTCATGGCTGCAACACGTGCCAAAGTAGTTGGGAAAGGGCATGTTCACCACTGTGTTACATGGCCTTTCCTTTTAACAACACTCAGTAAACGTTTGGGAACCGAGAAGACACATTTTTTAAGCTTCTCAGGTGGAATTCTTTCCCATTCTTGCTTGATGTACAGCTTAAGTTGTTCAACAGTCCGGGGATCTCCGTTGTGGTATTTTAGGCTTCATAATGCGCCACACATTTTCAATGGGAGACAGGTCTGGACTACAGGCAGGCCAGTCTAGTACCCGCACTCTTTTACTATGAAGCCACGTTGATGTAACACGTGGCTTGGCATTGTCTTGCTGAAATAAGCAGGGGCGTCCATGGTAACGTTGCTTGGATGGCAACATATGTTGCTCCAAAACCTGTATGTACCTTTCAGCATTAATGGCGCCTTCACAGATGTGTAAGTTACCCATGTCTTGGGCACTAATACACCCCCATACCATCACGCTTTTCAACTTTGCGCCTATAACAATCCGGATGGTTCTTTTTCTCTTTGGTCCGGAGGACACGACGTCCACAGTTTCCAAAAACAATTTGAAATGTGGACTCGTCAGACCACAGAACACTTTTCCACTTTGTATCAGTCCATCTTAGATGAGCTCAGGCCTAGCGAAGCCGACGGCATTTCTGGGTGTTGTTGATAAACGGTTTTCGCCTTGCATAGGAGAGTTTTAACTCTCACTTACAGATGTAGCGACCAACTGCAGTTACTGACAGTGGGTTTCTGAAGTGTTCCTAAGCCCATGTGGTGATATCTTTTACACACTGATGTGGCTTGTTGATGCATTACAGCCTGAGGGATTGAAGGTCACGGGCTTAGCTGCTTACGTGAAGTGATTTCTCCAGATTCTCTGAACCCTTTGATGATATTACGGACCGTAGATGGTGAAATCCCTAAATTCCTTGCAATAACTGGTTGAGAAAGGTTTTTCTTAAACTGTTCAACAATTTGCTCACGCATTTGTTGACAAAGTGGTGACCATCGCCCCATTCTTGTTTGTGAATGACTGAGCATTTCATGGAATCTACTTTTATACCCAATCATGGCACCCACCTGTTCCCAATTTGCCTGCACAACTGTGGGATGTTCCAAATAAGTGTTTGATGAGCATTCCTCAACTTTATCAGTATTTATTGCCACCTTTCCCAACTTCTTTGTCACGTGTTGCTGGCATCAAATTTTAAAGTTAATGATTATTTGCAAAAAAAAAAGGTCTATCAGTTTGAACATCAAATATGTTGTATTTGTAACATATTCAACTGAATATGGGTTGAAAATTATTCGCAAATCATTGTATTCCGTTTATATTTACATCTAACACAATTTCCCAACTCATATGGAAACGGGGTTTGTATTTTGTGAACATGTTATATGCAAAAATCACTGTTGTAAAAACAGAAATAACTTTCACAGCACCAAATATATATTTAAAAACAATATTACTTAACAATTAAATTGAATTGGAATAGGCCAGGTTTCAGCAACCCGCGGCTCTCGAGCCGCATTCGGTTCTTTAGTGCTTCCCTAGTGGCTCCCTGGAGCATTTTTAAAAAAAGGATTGAAAATGGAAAAAGATGGGGGGAAAATATTTTTTTTCTTTTAGTATGTTTTATATTTGACGACCAACATGACACAAACATTCCCATTGTGTGTATGCTTCACTGATGAGAGTATTTGGTGTTTTGTCCTACTAATTCCGGCGGTTCTTAAACTCATCATAGCGTGGACTGTGACGCAACAGTTTGTTTACATGAAAAATCTTTCACTCCTTATTTGTCTCATTTTGTCCACCAAACATTTTATGCTGTGCGTGAATGCACAAAGGTGCGCTTGGTTGATGTTATTGACTTGTTGGAGAGCTAATCAGGCATATTTGGTCAGTGCATGACTGCAAGCTAATCAATGCTAACATGCTATTTAGGCTAGCTGTATGTACATATTGAATCATTATGCCTCATTTGTAGGTATATTTGAGCTCATTTAATATCCTTTACTTTTATCTTCTTTGTATATAATTTAGTTTTGCATGTCACATGACACATTATTTGTATGTAATATTGGCTGCATTTAGGGCTGAAACTAACGATTAATTTGATAATCGATTAATCTGTCGATTATTACTTCGATTAATCGATTAATAATCGAATAAAAGAGACAAACTACATTTCTATCCTTTCCAGTATTTTATTGGGGGGAAAAACAGCATACTGGCACCATACTTATTTTGATTATTGTTTCTCAGCTGTTTATACATGTTGCAGTTTATAAATAAAGGTTTATTAAAAAAAATAAAATAAAATAAAATAAAATAAAATAAAAATAAATAAATAAAAAAATAAATTGCCTCTGCGCATGCGCATGGCATAAATCCAAAGATCGATGACTAAATTAATCGCCAACTAATTTTATAATCGATTTTAATCGATTAGTTGTTGCAGCCCTAGCTGCATTTCAGATAGTTGTTTGTGTGCCATGTTGTTCCAGACCACAGCAAACATTACCTAGCTTGCCAAAGATTGTAACAAATCTATTAAGAGAAGACAGCCTGCCGTTTCCTTTAACTTGGACACACACATCTATACCTTTGGCCATTAAAAGCCAGTCATTTCCAGGAGTAATCTCACCTTCTGAGTAGCCTCTGATTTACTAATGGTTTCCAATGTTGTAAAAATGTGTAGAATAAATATTACATTTCAACATTTCTGTCAACGAAGATTTGCTTCAGCCTCTGACACATTGTCATTTTGATAGTAGGCTATTATAGCTAATATAGACTCTTACATCATGTGTTGCCTTCATTATAACACTTATATACGGCTTTTCACTTTTTGCGGATCCAGACAGATTTGTTTTTTGTATTTTTGGTCCAATATGGCTCAGTTTAAGGTTTTGGGTTGCCGGATCCTGTAATAGGTTATGGACAGGTGTAATTTCCATTTTTAATTGTATGCATAATCAATAAATATAGTAGGACAGGCTGAGCTCATTCTGCCCTCCGCCTACGTGAGTGCACGGCTGAGAAGCATCTGGCACAATGTGCAACTGCCTTCATTTCCTGCCAGCCTCCTGGGAGGCGGAAAGGACCCCTGAGTTGTTCCCAATTGAAAATAGAGTCATGCCCCTTTAAGCAGCCCTCACAAAGTGAAAAAAAGGGGAAGCGGGAAAAGAACAGGAGCGAGGGTGAGGGTGTGTGTGGGTGTGTGAGGAGGCTGGCTTGTGTGCATGTGTTCATTCAAGGCTTTTAGGAGTAGGGGGTGACACCCTGGGGGGCCCAGATGAACTGAGGGATGGTGTGTCACTTTTGATCTCCAAATTAAAGCACACAACTCATTGAAAAGGATTGCACAGCACTGGCTGCAAGTGGAGCGCGGCCTGACATTTTTTTTTTTGGTACCACTTTTTTAATATGCTTCCTACTCTGGACTATATTAGAGGCAAATGAGAAAACGGCATGTGTTTCCCCACTGAGGTTGAAATAAATGGAAAAACTGATGTGCTCACTTTGACACTATCAGGAAACAGAGGTCTAATTCCTTTCACATGACTTATTCACAATTTTTTCACACATATAAAGTATGTATTTTTTCTCCAAATCATTTTGCAGAAAATAAATCAGTGAATCTGTAATTTAGGCATAGCAATAATGTGTGCTTGTGGGTTAGATACTCTATTTTATTTTAGGAATCTATGGGCTATATAAATAAATGAATATCGATTTTTTTTTTTTTAGTAATCGAGTATTCTATCGATTAGTTTGTTCGATTAATCGACTAATCAGATAAAAACCTACACTGCAAATTATTTGCCAGTTGACAAGATTTAAAATGTTATTTCTAAAAGTTTTAAGAGCTGTTTGCTTCTTTTCAGTCATTGACTAATCTTAATTTTAGCACAAATAATCATGATGTTTCTATTCTAGTCTAAAAAGATACAATTTAAAAAATAACTATTCAAATAAGATATTTTGGTTTTCCCCAGATAGAGATTCTGCAACATCTCGAGGATGCTTAATTTAAGAATTGTAAGTTGAATAATGCTTTTTTCAGAATAGATACTTATTTATATCTTGCTAATTTCTAGATATACAATCCTTAATTTAGAATGTCTTATCAAGTACAATTATCCGTCCATGCAGCGAATCTAATCTAATTTCATTAGATTTTAGTATTTTTTCCTAAAATCTAGTAATTTTATCTTATATTTGACAGCTCATGTTTGCAGTGCACTTTATAACCTCAATGTGTACCTTTGGAAAAAAATTGAAATAAACAAATATCTTTCTGCTTGACATAACCTTCATTCTTATTTTTCATAATAAATGCACACCATCAACATTGAAATTACACTTTTATTAACATGTGTGCATTAATTTAAAAAAAATAAAATACTTTGCTGTTCGCCGCCACTTAGATCACAACACCCACACATCACCGCTCTCATGTTTGCACTATTGCAGCGGCTGTGTGCAAACTATGTTCGCATATTTCAAGTTGCATGCGGTCCAGATTTGACCAACTTTTTTTTGTTACACTCGTTAAACGATTAAATGAAGCAACAGAATATAAATCAAAACTATTTTCTAATTGTTTTAATTGATTAATCTTTATAGCCTTAGATCAGGTGTGTCAAAGTCAAGGCCCACGGGCGAGATCCGGCCCGTGAATAAATTATCTATGGCCCCCGGGATGATATTTAAATAGTATTAGACAGAGGTGTGGACTCGAGTCACATGACTTGGACTCGAGTCAGACTCGAGTCATGAATTTGATGACTTTAGACTCGACTTGACAAAATGTAAAAAGACTTGCAACTCGACTTAGACTTTAACATCAATGACTTGTGACTTCACTTGGACTTGAGCCTTTTGAATTGACATGACTTGACATGACTTGCTACTTTCCCCAAAACCCAAAGATGAAAAAGTTATTCGGGAGCGCTCCGTATTTTTCATTGTGTACTTGTCTATCAGCGTTGCGTGTGTCAGCTGGTGTGCTCTCAGTACAACAGCCAATCAAATTAGATCTACTTTGTTTTCATCACACAGCATTCATCCAATCAAATTGAAGGACAACCAACGAAGAAGACATGTCCAAACCACACGCCAGTGAACAAAAAATGATACCTAAAATAATTTTGTTTGGGTATAAAAATTACGAGGTGGTCAACACCAAACGGTTTGCAGTATGCAACACATGCGGTTCGAAAATTACTGATGGAGAGGCAACAACTTCCAACTTCGTCCGGCATTTGAAGTTGCACAAAGAACGGTAAGTTTTGAATGTAAGATAACGTTTATTGGCTAAGTAACGTGACTTTTATTTGCTGTGTAGTTAAATCAGTGAGGCTGTAAACTCACTGCTAACGTTATAACGTTATTGCAAACACGGGAATCTGTTGCAGTTCACTACCTTATTCATACTTTTTGTTCAGTGATTTTTTTAAGCAGGGTTACGTTAGTCAATATATCACACGTAACGTTAGACGGCGGTCAGCAGCACCGCGTATTTTAGCCACCTAAAAAAAGACAAAAATAGTAAAATAAAGGTCAGTTAAAATGTATACTATATTATGAATATGTGTACCTTTCTGACATACTGTTGGTTGTTTACCTCAGTGGTCCCCAACCACCGGGCCGCGGCCCGGTACTGGTCCGTGGATCGATTGGTATCGGGCCGCACAAGAAATAATTTTTTTTTTTTTTTAATTTTTTTAATTAAATCAACATAAAAAACACAAGATACACTTACAAGTAGTGCACCAACCCAAAAAAACTCTCTCCCCCCTTTTGTTCTGGGCATTGAACATGAAGACTCTTCCTTCACTGTTCCGAGTGGCCATGAGAGTCTTGGCAGTGCCTGCCTCCGGTGCTCCAGTGGAGCGAGTTTTCAGCCATGGTGGCATCATACTAGGCCCCCATCGTGCACAAATGACTGACAGACTCTTGGCTAATTTGGTCTTTTGCAAATGCAATGCAGCATAGGGCCCTGACATATAAAAAGTACAACTTTTTTGTTATGTTCACGTATATGTCATGTTTTTTCAATGTTAACACTTTTGTACAAATAAGTACATTTGCACTTTATTTTTCAATGTGTTTGTTCTGTAAAGGAATGAGTTAATGTTTAAAATGACTGGTTAATAGTGCTATTATAAAGTGCAATGTCAGCACAATTTTCTTTCCTGCAATTTAAAATGCACTTGTTTTAATAAATAAATACAGCGTTTGAAAAGCATACACAATCTGTGTTAATATATTAGTCTGTGGTTAAAAGGACTTGAAAGGACTCGAAACTCAAAATGCAGGACTTAGGACTTGACTTGAGACTTTCCAGTCTTGACTTTGGACTTGACTCGGGGCTTGCCTGTCTTGACTCGGGACTTGACTCTGACTTGAGGGCAAAGACTTGAGACTTACTTGTGACTTGCAAAACAATGACTTGGTCCCACCTCTGGTATTAGAACCGGCTCGCAGGCCACAGCCATCTGCTGCTGTTTTACACGCACCAATACTCCATCAGTGTTGGCGCAAGGAATTTTCAAAATGGGGTCCCACAGACCCCATCAAGTCATAAAAATACGGTCCCGCAGTAAATTTTAGGGGTGCCACTTTTTTGTAACCGTTTTGAAAACAAATGATACATGTATGCATTTATATCTCACATTCTATATTGTGTTTTGGAAAAAGGTTGTCATAAACGTTACTTAATTCATAAAATAAAATAATACAAAAGAAAAAAAATGTATGCATATGTTAATGTATTCAGTTATAAACGTTCATTCACTTTCTTCTTTCCTTCATGGATCTAAACTTTACCGTTGCCGGTATTTTTTTTCGATATTTTTATTGTAATATTTTCAGAATGTGTTGGTTCTATTTTTGGCCAAAGTAAGACAAAGAAAACAAACTAAACCTGTCTTTATCTTTTTGTTTCAATGCCATGGTTTTAAAAGTCCGGGCTATATGAACAAACTATGATTAATTAATACTTTGTTGAGAATTGTTTAAGTTTCTCGAGACTTCTCAAATCATTGAAATTACTTTATTTTTTTAATCAAAAACAACTAGCAACAAATCTAGCATACGTTTCTATTGTTATTGGAGACTGTACTGGTGTTTAGATACTTTTTACTTCTGTTGCTCAATGTCCGCGACGAACAACAATAGCTGCAGCCTGACATCACACTTGCTGTTGCAGTTGGACTTTCTCTCCTTAAAAGCCGCTACTGTCCTCTTAATATTTGCACATTTTATAACTTGTAAAGCGCTATCCGCGGATATATGTCGGATATAAGTACGTCCACATTGCAGACATGCTGCCTTCGCTCCAGACAATCCTGTGCGTATTGCTTATGTTATCACAACATCCGGTTACGGCAGTGCGGGAAAACAAGTATTTTTTCGGTGCATCACTAGTCCATACCTGCCAACTTTTGAAATCAGAAAAACCTAGTAGCCAGGGTCCAAGGGCCGCAGGCCCCGGTAGGTCCAGGACAAAGTCCTGGTGGGGGGTTCCTTCGCCCCCCGACGCAAAATGATTATTAGCATTCAGACAGGTTAAAATGTTGCTAAAACCATCACTTTTCTATCAGTTACAGTGACTTTTCAAAACAAAAATATTACAGCAAAAATCATATGGGTTGATTGACATGTTTATTCTGTAAGCTAACTTCAATAGTTTGAAATTATTTTGACAGTTAATGCCAGTTATCCTGTCAACCTTTCACAAGACTTCAATTTGTTAATTGAAAGTATAAACAGTATAAACACTTTTTACAGTAAACAAATGGTAAAACAGTACTAAACAATTCCATTAAAAAAAAAATTGGTGTCATTATTAACTTTCTGTCCAAGCTTGTATAATCTACTGCTTTGTTCAATTGTAAAAAATATTCTGTGCCTAAAATTCACATTTCTATCACAATTATCATACTGTAAACATGGTAAGCTAACTTCATTAAAATTAATAGTCCTGTCAATAGCATGGAATTACAATTCAAATGTAGTTTTTTTGTAAGCCTTTCAAAAGAATTCAAAATATGAAAAATTAATGAAAACTAATTTAAGCCATCAGACACTTGAAAAGTGGCACATCACATCTCTAATGTAATCATTTTAACTTTTCAACAGAAATAGCACTGCAAAAATATTAAGGACATACTTCTGTATTTTGGTAGTTATGCTGTCAACATTTAACAAGATTTCTTCAACTTAGACTTGAAAGCATAAATAGTATAAACACTTTTAACAGTATAACAGTACTAAACAATTCCAATAGATAACATTGGTGTCATTACCTTTTTGTTTGCTCAATTATTGCCTCCGTAAATAAAACTTCGGCATTTATCACATCCAAAGAATCTGTTTGGGCGACGAAAAACGTTGAAAGTTTTCCACTTGTATCGCTAGCAACGGCATTAGACTTGTGTTTTTTTGTCCCAACGTGGTCTTTTACATCGCTAATTCCTCCGTGTCCGATCGAAAAATCTTGTCTGCACAAGGTGCAATTCGCGTAGTTTTCACCCTTTTTGGAACGGATAATTATTCCCGGATAGGCTTTTGAATATTCTTCACGGAATGACTGCAGTTTTCTTTTCGGTTTAAGACTCGTATGCGATTTTTCTCCGGCTGATTCCATGATCGTTCGCTCGTTTGGAAACAATGGCAACTGGTGCCTCGTGCTTGGCAGCGGTGCTATAAATAGCCTCGCGCATGTGTAACAGGTACGTTAGCTATTATAGTAGACGTTCTCAATATTTGGGCTAATCAGAAGTCTAGATTACGACTCGGAGAGAGTAGGACAGACACAATTAAATGCTTTAAATTATACTGGTGTTATTTAAATATGTACAGTGCAACAAATAGTGGACATACATTGATAGGAATGGCCATTCAAAACAAAAGAAAAAAACAGCAAGGGTTCAGGTAATTCATAACAGGTAGTATCAAAAGTTCTTAAAAGGTCATATGAGACTGATCGCAGTCCATATGCGCATTCAGAGTTCATACAGCCACACGGTTTGGGGTTGTGGGTATGGCAGTTTGTAGTGAGAGTTCAGTTTATGGGCAGGGTGTGTATGAGGTAGTGCAAAGGGCCGCAGAGCAATGAGGTGCGAGGCAAGGGGTTCGGCTATAAGCCGCCTACCGGCCCGACCAGAGCAGGTGGAGTTCAGGGGTTGAGAGGTGGAGATCCTTGGGCTCAGGCTTGAGGCCTATCTACAGCTCGCCATCCAAGACTTAGGGACCTGGCCTGCGTAAGCACAGGACCCGAAGTTCAATCAATGTGCGCACATAACATCCACATTAAGTCATCTATCGTTCGACCTTCAATAAATAAGTTACTTATTATTATCATTATTAGCTATAATACTGCTAACATTAACAATATTTAAACAATCACATGCATGTATAAAATAAACACGACAGTACACAGTGTTGTCACTATGACGGGAGTAACATTAACAATAACAGTGACGTCACTATGACGGGTGTAACCGCACACCAGCGGCAGTATTCATTCATTGTCTTTACCATAGCACAAAAAGTGCAAATGGCCTTAAAACGCCACAACACTCAGTTACCATATGTAAATACTCAAAATAAAGACTCGACATAAATATAAATTCAATCGGATCAGAAACATTGGAGGAAACGGGATTAAAACCCGATGCTAACCGCCCATAGGAAATACATGGGTACGGCTAGTCGCTACTATTAGCAAACAGATTTACTTACCAACTCGGCTTAATATCTTATCATCGACACACTCTCTCGTCGCAACACGTCCCTGATGTTCGGCACCTACAAGTTTACAATTAGTTGTAAAATGTTGGACGGTTGTTTTTACAATATGCAAGCAAACGACAACTTTAAAACATACCGGCTTCATATGTCCCCAGGTTTAGCCACTGCACCTGGCAGCCATCTAGGAATGCTGGATTTTATAGAGCGTGATTGGCTGCAGCGGGTCACGTGAGCGCGTGTGTTAAACTCGCGAGATTAAACGTGGAAACGGCGCAGGTAATATGAGGAGATGTCATGAGAGGAAATATGGCTTATTTCCCACCCGTGTTACACATGGCATTCGGAATGGCTCGATAGGAAGTTACGGGAAGCAATGTCGATTGTCATTGTTGTTACGCGATTTCGTGAATAAAACTTAAAAAAAAATATTTTTTTTTAAATTAATGAAAAACCGTATTTTTTATCACTGCAACCGTAACCCGGAATAGGTTGATGAAAACCGTACTAATTACGGGAAAACCGGAGTAGTTGGCAGGTATGCTAGTCAATAGTGCTAAATAATAGGCTATATATATATATATATATATATATATATATATATATATATATATATATATATATATATACACACACACACACACACACACACACACACACACACACACACACACACACACACACACACACAGTACATGCCAAAAGTTTGGACACACCTTCTCATTCACAACACAACTGATGGTCCCAACCCCATCGATAAAGCAAGAAATTCCACTAATCAACCCTGATAAGGCACACCTGTGAAGTGAAAACCATTTCAGGTGACTACCTCTTGAAGCTCATCGAGAGAATGCCAAGAGTGTGCAAAGCAGTAAATCAGAGCAAAGGGTGGCTATTTTGAAGAAACTAGAATTCACCTTTTTTTGTTAAGTACATAACTCCACATGTGTTCATTCATAGTTTTGATGCTTTCACTGACAATCTACAATGTAAATAGTCATGAAAATAAAGAAAACACATTGAATGAGGAGAAGGTGTGTCCAAACTTTTGGCCTAAAAAAATATTTTGGGTGTGGCAGTTTTTATTTTTCGCGGCGAAACCCTGGAACATAAAGTATTCAGCCTGACTTCGGATCGGTGAGGCGAGCGATGTGCGACAACCTGGTAGATTGAAGAGAAATGTGAAATGAAGGACAAGTGGACTGACAATAAATCACATCAAATATCCACGACTTACAGTACCGGTACTTTGTCACATAATGTAAAAGTAGTCAGTGACACGCCATTTGTGTCGTTATTCGTCTCAACCCAAGTGAATCAAATGTTATTGCTAACAAGGTAACACTAAATCATCCGATGTGTTCCTGTTGTTGCCGTGAGATGAATACTGACTTTTATTCTTTATATATTGTTTTTTGGACCAAAAGGAATCATTTGACTCTCTTGAATTGGGACAAGCGGTAGAAAATGGATGGATGGATGGACTTTCTGACTGTTGGACACTGCGGACAAAAGTCTGACTTTTTATTTAAAATCCGGTACACTTTGTTTTTAAATCATATCGTTTGGTATACTATTGTTTTCTATTTAATTTACTCACACTTTAGTAAAAACATATAAACTAATCATTTATGGGGGGTTTTACATGGTAACTGTGTATTTATATGATTTACCACTCATTCATATGTTATCAGCCTGATTTGTATTAACTACCCTGAACTGTGAAATGCGGTGGAAACACAAACCAGACTTATACAGGAACTTAAAGTTCCTGAACTTTTGGTGGAAAAAGGCCTAATGGCTGCCGACTGGAGCATGTCCACACGTACAGTACATTACAGTGAAGCATCTCTTTTACCACCGCACAAAATGTGAACGTCAGTGTGGACCAACAAAAGCCAAAAGGCATGCTGGGAGTTGAGTGGTTTGTGTTATATATTTATTCTTTTTTGAAAGGTGAGAGTTGACTCCCTCCTGGTCCTCGCCCTGCCTGCCTGCCCAATCAAACAGTTGGCGGTGTGTCAAATATTCCTCACATTCTTGGAATATTTCATCGGCTTTGCATGTCTTCACATCCAGCTGAACACAGACCTGCAGTGATGGCACTAACAGTAGAAGGAGCATTTCTAAAAGCATCCTTTAGTTAGAGGAAACATTCCCCTCAGTGCTAATAAAGCATTTATGGAGGGGGTCACCGTTCCATTGGCCATAAATACCCATTCATCATTGGGGACATGAAGAAAATATGTCACTTGCAGGCTAAATATACATCAACAAGCAGCTGGAGGATGCTTAACACTCTCTAAAAAGCCTGTTGATCCTAGACCTGTCTTAACCTCCGGGTCAGAATTGGAGGGGTCCGGCTGATGTTAAAATAGGCATTTAAAGTATTAAAGGGTGGGACATCATTGCCATGTAATATTTGGTGGGATCTCGATGTTTTCCACTACAGTGCAAACAAAGTTGTCAAAAATAGGATGACAACAGGGGTCATTGTTCATCCCTTAGACTTCACTCTGTAGGGCTAATCTAAAAAAACATGACAATTTGAATGGTGCTATACATCCCTCTGTGTTTTCATTGGCAAAAGTACAACAATAACCGTAGTAGTGTAAACACAAGTGCACTGCACTACTGGGTGGCAGCATACTTCAAAGTCATGCAATATAAAGTCTTGTTCACACTATGGGTCAATTACGACTTTATTTGCCCATATGTGACCCGTATAGGATTTTTCCATGTCAATGTGAACAGTGCAATTCCGATTTTTAAAAAAATCGGAAAAAAAATCAGACACAGGCCTCTGTCGTATTTGGATATAAATCAGTTATGTATCCGACGTGACTGCAGTCTGAACACTCCGGTTCATCCGACCAGTGTAATCAAAAGCGAAAAACGTCATAATTGTTCGCCAAAATATAAAGCTGCGAAATAAATAGTTGACAAATAAGCAGAAAACAGGTGAAAATAATTTATTTTAGGCACTCTATGAAATCAACGACTGCGTTTCCATGCACTAAATTAGTCTGATTTGTCAAATGTCATGGCGTGGACTATGGAGTGTTTGTTTTCCCGAGATGCAAGAATAGAAGTGGACATAGCGTGAAGGTAAGGATATCATTTAATTTTAACACTAACTACAAAAAGGGTATAAACTAGGGCTGGGCGATATTGCCTTTTTTTAATATCGCGATATTTTAAGGCCATATCGCGATACATGATATATATCTCGATATTTTGCCTTAGCCTTGAATGAACACTTGATGCATATAATCACAGCAGTATGATGATGCTATGTGTCTTCATTAAAACATTCTTGTCCATACTGCATTCATATATGCTACTTTTAAACTTTCATGCAGAGAAGGAAATCACAACTAAAAAAATCACTATTTTTTTCATACGGTGTTGATCTGGAAATGTTTGCCTCTGCATTTTGATGGTGTGGACGTGTGGCACCAAACGGAGATATTGACGTGCGGAGTAAGCCCTCTTCATTGTCTAGCGGGTGACTTTTCAAATGATGCTACATATTAGCAGTGTAGCTGAGTGTCCTGGGTTCGCCTATACAGTGTACTTATCTAATAAAATAATAAACGGGAGACATTAGAGCAGGTTCGGTAGCCACCGCTTCTTTAATGTCAACATCACACACCTCCTTCCACAACCACACACACCCTACGTCACAGCCCTACGGCAACAACTCTGGAGGGACAAAACTCCTCCTCCTTACCTAACACTCCGGTAACTTGGGACACCCTGAACTGTTTGTTACAGCAGTAATGCTACTTTTTATAGCAACGCTTTTGCTCCACACTTGACAAATTACGGTTGTCTGTTCGACATCTTCCCACTTGAAACCAAACCACCGCCAGACGATGGACAGCCTGCTGTTTTTTGGGGGAATTAATTATTCCTCCATTTGTTACCAGATTCGCACCTTCTTTCTCTTGTATTACCACTCCGCTAGCATCACAGCTAACGTTAGCCATGCTGCTACCTCCCTGCTGGGAGAGGGTGTATACGTATGTGACGTATGACGTGACGTATGACCTGACGTATGACAATATGTGACGTGTGTAAGAAGGTGAGCTTGTCTGTCTGTGAGAAGGAGAGACTGGAAAGAGGAGGAGAGCCTGTAGTGTAATGCCCGCAGCTAAAAGCAACTACGTGAGAACGTATACTCGACATCACGATATAGTCATTTTCTATATCGCACAGAGACAAACCCGCGATATATCGCGTATATCGATATATCGCCCAGCCCTAGTACAAACAAAAAGCGCGGTCAAGGCGGAGATAAACTTGGCTAAGAAACAAAAACTACCACAAAGGCAAAACTATGGACAATAAACAAAAACTTACTTGGAACATGAAAATAGACAAAACTCACTTGGCATGGAACTATGGTAGCATGGGTAACATGGGTAGCAGAAGTCAAACAGAGTTAATGTCGCCAGGCTGACTTCCTGGCAACTATCGGCTTAAATAGTCTTGAACATGATTAATGACAGGTGTGTGAGTCCAAATGAATCCGGTGCGTGACATGAGGACAGGTGAAAACGAATGGGTTGTCATGGAAACAAAACAAACAAGAGTGCACAAAGAGTCCAAAAACCAAACCAAACATAACCCAAACAAAACATGATCACACAGACATGACATCAAATTTCTTGTTTTTTTTGTTTTTTCACACCTTCACGTGAAGTCCCAGTGTCCCCGTTATAATGCGACTATAGGTCATGTGCCATGGGCCTCCCATACAATGGGCGCTTATTTCCTTTTAGCACGGATAAATGTATTGCTATTTCGGTTGATCTACGATGTCTCACCAGGCATCTGTGGCTCCTTACAAGTTAACAGCCAGCTCTGTAGTACAAAATGTCTGCTGTATTATTGGCACATATTACAAAAATTACATCTAAAATGGCTGTGCTGAAGATAAATAGCAGACAGCATCAAAAATATTAGATTGACAGCTACAAACATGACACCACCACCAAGAAGGTCTCGGACCAGATGCAGGTCAAAAGCAAAGAAAGATCGACGGAAGAAAGTTGTTTTGAAGGGATTTTCCGACAAAGAATCATGGAAACAAAACTTTCGAATCTCACTGAGTTCATTCAAAAGGCTCTGTGGTTTGTTGGAAGGAGTTTTAAATCTGAAGGAAAAGACCATTCGTGCCTCGGGCAAATACAGTTTCAGATGAAAGTTGCTATTGTGTACAAGCTTGCTGGTTGTGTGGAAAACATAGGCTTTGTTAATCAGTTTGGAGTGCAGAGTGAAGAGGTTTGTGTACGCTTTATTGTTCGCCTTTATTATACCTGCTTCATTCTCTTCCGTCTCTTTCGTATTTCGTTCGGCAGTCCGAATTAACCCGGCATTCGCTATTTCCATTGCTACTTTCTGAAATAAATCTGTTATTTTTTTTCCTCCCATCAATGGACTTCAAAATGTTCTGTTCTTTTAATGTGTGAAGCAAATAAAGAGTCTCCTCTTCATTACAATTGTATGTTTTCATTGAATGGTAACTGACGCTGAAAGGGACAAGCGGTAGAAAATCGATGGATGGATGGTAACTGCTTCCAGGTTATATCCCGCACTTTGAGACTGACACATGCGCGATTGAGATTTTCATATACTGTAAGCCATAATAATTATACCAACAGAAGGCTTGAAAGATTTTGTATTGCGTATTATGAGCCTATATCACACATTAGTTTCACCGGCGTGTACATCTAATTGCTGGAAAAAAACAAACCTTTGCATAATATTCTTATTTTGTGAGTTTCACCTGTACATTACGTATAAACTTCATAGCAGGTGCAATTTTTTTTTAATATCAAATCAATTGAAAAATATTAAGACCCTGTATATTTCCATTGACAAAGGTACAAAAATAATCATACTAGTGTAAACACAAGTGCACTGCACTACTGGGTGGCAGCATACTTCAAAATCATGCTAAATACTGTCAAATTCAAAGATTCCACCCATCCATCCATGGATGCTGGAGCCTATCTCAGCTCCTGGACAAGTCGCCACCTCATCGCAGAGCCAACACAGATAGACAGACAACATTGACACTCACATTCACACACTAGGGTCAATTTAGTGTTGCCAATCAACCTATCCCCAGGTGCATGTGGGAGAAAGCCGGAGTACCCGGAGGGAACCCACGCAGTCACGGAGAGAACATGCAAACTCCACACAGAAAGATCCCGAGCGCAGGATCGAACCAAAGATTCAAAATGAGTTAATTCAAACTATGCAAGCAAGTCATTCTGTTACGTCGGGGTCGCATGGTTTTGCGGTGGTCGTTTCCCCAAATTGCAGAAGGACGCCCGGAAGCAGTGTGCAGGTAAGAAGGTGATTTATTCTAATAAGTAGGACAACAAGTATAAAAACTTAGACACTAGTTAAGTGTGGAGCCAAAAAAAACAAGATAATCAGCAGGGGTGAACAGCGAGAAAGTCTAACACAAAAGTGTGATGAAAACAGGAACCAACGTAAACGTCGCGAAGAGCGAGCAAGACTGCCAAGCAGAGTGTGGCGCGAGGCAGGAATAAATAGCTCTCTGATTAGTGACGAGGAGCAGATGAGCGTCCCGACCACTAATCAGAGGCAGGTGACAAAAATCAGCACTCACGGCAACTAAGAAATCAAACAAGGTTGCTGAAACAGAACTAACCAACAACTGAGGAAATACTAAACAAAACAAAACAGGACCCGGGAAACGGATCGTGACAAATTGACTGCAATTAATCATGAATAATCACAATTCCAAAGTGTCTGATTAAATAAAATAATCATTTAACAGCACTAAAAAATATACAATTTTACTGTGCAACAAAACCAAAAATGTGTTACGCATACAATAGGTACTCCTTCACAAACAATTGAATAATGTAATAACATTCTGTTTTAAATGACTGGCTGCAAACTATTCATTTAACTACCGTATTTTTCGGATTATAAGTCGCAGTTTTTTGCATAGTTTGGCCGTGGGTGCGACATATACCCCGGAGCGATCTATGTGTGAAATTATTAACACATTACCGTAAAATATCAAATACGGTAATATTATTTATCTAATTCACGGAAGAGACGAAGCAAATGTCAGCAATCTTCACACACACGTCAGCAATCGTCACACACACGTCAACCAATAAGAATTCGGTGGGGGAGGGTCAAGGCAGAAGTGCATTGTGGGTCATGGGATGCTAACTGCTATATGCTATATGCTACTGCCGTAGCTATTAAAATGGATCATTTCAACATTGGCGGTAGCTTATAAAAACTGAGAAGGGCTGAACAAAAATGGCACCGAAAGGAAATCATATACTGCAGATTACAAGCTGGACGTAGTGAAATATGCACAAAACGGCGATCGAGCAGCAGAAAGAAAGGACGCTAGCGGCGCATACCAGGAGCGACAACAAGGAAGAAGATTTCATCGGATTTAGCGATCAGGAGTGACAGATTGTTTGGTAAACGTATAGCATGTTCTATATGTTATAGTTATTTGAATGACTCTTACCATAATATGTTACGTTAACATACCAGGCACATTCTCAGTTGGTTATTTATGCGTCATATAACGTACACTTATTCAGCCTGTTGTTCACTATTCTTTATTTATTTTAAGTTGCCTTTCAAATGGCTATTCTTGGTGTTGGGTTTTATCAAATAAATTTCCCCCAAAAATGCGACTTATACTCGAGTGCGACGTATATATGTTTTTTTCCTTCTTTATTATGCATTTTCAGCCGGTGCGACGTATACTCCGGAGCGAATTATAATCCGTAAAAAAAAAATTATATATATATTAGAGATGCGCGGTTTGCGGGCACAACCGCGGAGTCCGCGGATTATCCGCGGATCGGGCGGATGAAATTTTAAAAAATTAGATTTTATCCGCGGGTCGGGTCGGGTCGGGTCGGGCGGTTGAAATAAAAAAAAATTAGATTTTAAATAGATTCAGGCGGGTGGCAGTTAAACCAATTCGGAAATATATATACATAGTTAAATGTTGTTACCCACATACGAAAAACGAGCAGGCACCTGCTGCATATGCCACAACAGAAAAAAAAAAAGAAAAGAGATGGACACTTTTACGGAGCGGAGAAGGCCCCCGACGCCTCGCCGGGGTCCGGGACCGAGGCCCTTCCCCCGAGAGGGCCCCACCGGGAGCCGTAGCTGAGGCGATCCGCGAGGAGGGCCCGACGCACGTCCAGGGTCACCACCGCGCCCACCGCACCGACACCCCGCCTCGTCCGCCTTCGCCGCGGCCGGCGTCACGCGCAGCAGGTAAGCAGCTTACCTGCCCGCCACCCCCGTGGCCGGGGGCTCGTAACAGGGGTCACTCCGCGCGCTCCGCCCACGCAGCTTACCTGCCCGCCACCCCTATTGCCGGGGGCGCGTAACAGGGGTCACTCCGCGCGCAGTGCGCTCACGAAAGGGGTGGGGCTCACCCTGGTTGATATAGACAGCAGCTAGGACGGTGGCCATGGAAGTTGGAACCCGCTAAGGAGTGTGTAACAACCCACCTGCCGAATCAACTAGCCCTGAAAATGGATGGCGCTGGAGCGTCGGGCCCATATACCCGGCCGTCGCCGGCAGCGAGACGCGCTTGGAGGTGCGCTCAGCGCGGCTCCCATATGATTGCGCACTGGTGTGCGTCTGGGTCGTGACAGTGTGGCACGCGAATGTCTGTGCTGCATTGGATCAGTCTCCTTTCTTTAACAGGCAAAAGCTTTATAACCTCACTAATGCCTTGCATCGTCTATATTAGATATATAACAACGGGCGGGTGCGGGCGGATGGCGGGCGGATGCGGTTCTGATCAAATGTTAGATCGGGTGGATTGCGGATGGTTGACGACTTTCTGATGCGGTTGCGGATGAAATAATTGCCTATCCGCGCATCTCTAATATATATATATATATATATATATATATATATATATATATATATATATATATATATATATATATATATATATATATATATATATATATATATACATACACACAATCTACATATACTTTGAATTATTTTGATTGCTTTATCATTTTATTTATTAAGATTATTAATACAAAATATTTATCGTTTAGGGAAAATAAAAGACAATATATTAATAATAAATATGTATATTAATACTGCTGTCAAATTATTATTTAAAAAAATTACATTAATCACACTTTTGAATTTGGTATATTCATGATTAATCACAGATTATTACTCGCTTTAATTAACTTTTAAAAAAGTCCCCGAAATTTGGACATAAATGTATTTTTTTCATTGTCAGAATATCATGTGGGCTTCACGGTGGAAGAGGGGTTAGTGCATCTGCCTCACAATACGAAGGTCCTGAGTAGTCTTGGGTTCAATCCCGGGCTCGGGATCTTTCTGTGTGGAGTTTGCATGTTCTCCCCGTGACTGCGTGGGTTCCCTCCGGGTACTCCGGCTTCCTCCCACTTCCAAAGACATGCACCTGGGGATAAGTTGATTGGCACCACTAAATTGGCCCTAGTGTGTGGATGTGAGTGTGAATGTTGTCTGTCTATCTGTGTTGGCCCTGTGATGAGGTGGCGACTTGTCCAGGGTGTACCCCGCCTTCCGTGACGAAAAACAAGATGGCGCCGGTGTGTCTGGCTCGCCGCTTGTCTATGATCACTATTGTCTGTTTTGTGGTTATGTTGACGTGTGTTTCGAGGACCATCGACTCACTTCTAGTGTATGAACGCCAGGAGTTGTTGAGGATTGGGGAGTCAGTACAGTCATGTGAACTTTACAATGCAAGAGACCCGGATTCATGTTTCCATGCTAACCTACCTGAGTGCTTCCGTCGGGTGAACGCGCCGCTGCCCAGGAAGCGGAAACGCCGAGGAGTACGATCCGGCCGACTGCTAAAGGTGAAAGCTTGGCTGGCACTGTATCCTGACGCAGTGAGGTCCTCGGCAATTCCCCGGGAGTACAGCGACTGTTTTGGTCGCTATTTGTCACGCCGCGCGCTTCGGCTGGTCGGGTCTTGGTTGGTGCCAATCATCGGACAGCGGGAGGATCCCTGCGCGCTGCGCCCTCTTCGCTCGTCTCACCCGGGCTCAGGTGGCGTGTCCCTGGCTAATCTTCGGTCGCTGAGCTGGGCACCGTACGTGGCTACAACAACGTCTACGAGGTGTGCACTTGTGAATGCGAGATCCGTGATGAACAAGACTTTCGTTCTTCAGGACTTTTTCTCATCATGCTCTTTGGATATACTGTTCTTGACAGAAACCTGGATCGGCACCGGTGAGTCTGCTGCTTTTTCAGAGCTATTACCTCCAGACTGTACTTTCATTAACACGCCGAGAACAAGCGGTCGTGGCGGGGGTTTAGCTATTGTTTTAAAGGAAAGCGTTCATCACAAGGTGATCGTGGAGTGGTCTTTTCCCTCCTTTGAACTGAGCTGTTTCGAGCTGCGACAGACTGATCCAGTATTTTGTGCTGTGATCTACAGACCACCAAAGCACAACAAAGATTTTATTAAGGACTTTTCGGACTTCATTGCTTTTAGTCTGGTGCGCTACGACAAGATTTTAATCGTCGGGGATTTTAATGTACACGTTTGTTGTCCTTCTAAACCCATGGCCGGAGAGTTTTTGGACTTGATCGAAGGTTTTAATTTGGCTCAGCATGTTACTGGCCCAACGCATGTACACGGACACACTTTAGACCTTGTACTGTCTTATGGTTTTAATGTTGACAATGTCGTTGTTGGTGATGCTGTGTTTTCCGATCATAGTCCTGTTACGTTCAATTTAAGTTTGGACCCTGATGTAAAACCGCCTGCCGTGCGTCATGGGCGTGTTATTAGAACTGACACTGCAGCCGCCTTTTCTCCTTTGTTCACTGTGTCTATGCAGAATATATCACACTCTGCAGACACTGAACAATTAATGTGCTCTTTTATTTCCACATGTTCTGAGATTCTGGACAGTATAGCGCCCCTCAGAGCTATACGTCCAAAGTCAAAACAGGAGCCTTGGCTCAATGAAACCACACGCACAGCTCGGCGTGAGTGGCGAAGGGCGGAGCGTAAGTGGAAAAGGGATCACTTGGAGGTCTCTTATCAAATTTTAAAAGAAAGCTGTCAGAACTATCAAAGTGTGGTTAAAGCTGAAAAAACTAAATATTTGTCAGACTTAATTTCAAATAGTATCAACAAGCCACGTGTTCTTTTTAAATCTATTAGTTCTGTTCTTAATCCGAATCCAGCCACTTCACTAGAGATGACAAGGGAAACTTGTGAAAAATTTCTCTCCTTTTTTAACGACAAGGTTGCTACTATTCGGGCAAATCTTTCTCCTTCTCCATTTAGTTTTAATGTGGCCACTCGGTGCTCGGCTGTGTTTTGTCAGTTTGAGCCTGTGTCCATGCCTGAGCTTACAGGAATAGTCGACAAATTAAAACCCTCGTCCTGTCCCACAGACCCAGTCCCCCCTCACTTTTTTAAAGAAGTTTGGGACTCTATTAACTTATCTGTTAGGGACATCATCAACAGCAGCTTGATTTCTGGCAGTGTGCCCTCTTTTTGTAAAGGAGCTGTTGTTGAGCCTTTGATCAAAAAAACAGGTCTTGATCCTACAAGTTTGTCAAATTATCGGCCCATTTCTAAATTACCTTTTGTGTCAAAAATTTTGGAGAAATGTGTTTTGGCGCAACTACAACCTTTTTTAGATGAAAATAGCACTTTAGATCCATTTCAGTCTGGATACAAAGCTTTGCACAGTACTGAATCTGCACTTTTAAAGGTTTTTAATGATTTGCTTTTAATATCTGATTCTGGCAGCTCTGCCATTTTAGTGCTTTTAGATCTTACAGCTGCCTTTGACACAGTCGACCACACAATTCTTTTAGATCGCCTGAGAGACTGTGTGGGTGTCAGGGGGACTGCATTAGAGTGGTTTAGATCCTACCTGTCAGAAAGGTCTTTCTCTGTCAGGCTGGGGGACGCCACTTCTTCTTCTGCTCCGCTTTACTGTGGTGTCCCCCAGGGATCTATTCTAGGCCCCATCCTGTTTGCACTGTACCTTCTTCCTCTTGGAGAGATTTTTAAGAGGCATGGAGTGTTTTATCACTTTTATGCAGACGACTGCCAAATTTATATGCCTATTTCAAAAGGCCACGGCCCCCTGACACCCCTTCTCAACTGTCTATGCGACGTCAAGGCTTGGTTAGCCCAGAATTTTTTAATAATGAATGAGGGAAAAACGGAAATTTTAGTGTTTGGTCCGGCCCTCACTGACTTGGGACCATTGCAAAATTATGTGCGTCCCAAAGTCACCAGCCTTGGCGTCACTATAGACAGCGATTTTAAACTTGACAAACAAGTCAATGGCGTTTTAAAATCGTGTTTTTATCATCTTCGTCTTTTAGCAAAGGTAAAACCGTTTTTATCTTTTAACCTTTTTGAACAAGTCGTGCATGCTTTTATTTCAAGTCGCCTGGACTACTGCAATGCACTTTATGCTGGCATTAGCCAAAAAGCTCTCTCCCGGTTGCAGTTAGTCCAGAATGCGGCAGCACGACTTTTAACAGGGGCCAGGAGACGCCAGCATATAACCCCAATCCTTGAGAGTTTGCACTGGCTCCCTGTTCATTTTAGAATTGATTTTAAAACCTTGCTGTTTGTTTTTAAAGCTTTACATGGACTGGCACCTCAGTATATCTCGGACCTCATCCAAACTTACAATCCTGCGCGCGCTCTGAGGTCCGAGAGCCAGCTCCAGCTCGTGGTGTCCAAGACGAGACTTAAAACCAGGGGAGACAGGGCCTTCTCTGTGGTCGGCCCTAAGCTCTGGAACACTCTGCCCCTCCATGTTCGAACTGCTCCCACAGTGGAGTGTTTTAAGTCTCGTCTTAAGACCCACTTTTATTCTCTGGCTTTTAGCACTACGTGAGTTGTGTGGTCCTCTGTTGTCCTCTGTGTTTTTAAAATTTTGCTTTTGCTTTCTATTTACTGTTTTAATTGGTTTTACCCTTTGAAATTGTTTTTAATCACATTTATTTTATATTGTTTTTAATTGTGTTTAATATTGTTGTGCAGCACTTTGGAAACATTTTGTTGTTTAAATGTGCTATATAAATAAAGTGGATTGGATTGGATTGGATTCCGCCCGATTGTAGCTGAGATAGGCTCCAGCGCCCCCCGCGACCCCAAAGGGAATAAGCGGTAGAAAATGGATGGATGGAGAATATCATGTAAGATTTGTTTTTAAATGTTTCACTTGAATGCACGTTAATTATTTGCTCGAAACTTGGTAACAGTTTCATCTAAAGTCCAGTCAAGGTGTATTTTGAAGTGAAATTTTCCGCGATTCAGAGTCTCCCAACTCATCTTTGCACTGGCATATGCATTGGCCACATATCAGGTACCTACTGTCAGTTAAGGTAAATATAAATTGCGTGATTATTCTATGTATATACATGATTAATGCAATGTTTTGTGATTAATCATCACATGGGTGAACTCCTCGTCTTAATTTTTGACAGCCATAATAATAAATACTAGAGGTGTCCCAATAAAACGTTTCATTTCCGATACTATATCGATATTGATCCTATATGATATCATCACTAATCATAACATATACTTGTATTATTTGTTGTGTGGAATGTTAGAAATAGCTTAATTAAGTGAAAATACATAGGACAGATAATAATAGTAACCTATGGCCTACCAGTATCTTTATCTAGAGTAATATTATATTAATAGAGACCGTATTACAATATTTGATACTTAACTATGTGCTTGTCATCTTGACTTATGATTTTAAAGCAAATTATACATATATTTGTACATAAAAAAAAGCTAATAATCAAATGCATAAGCATTTTTTTTAAATAATATTGTGAGCCGATTAAACATTAATATTCATATATATTCAGTGTTACAAGCGGTCCAGCCATAACTGCGATGTGGTCCTCAATTAAAACGAGTTTGACACCCCTGTTTTAGATGCAAACCGATATAATCCGATACATTTTTGACCAGTAGTACCAATAATGCCAATATTGGATCAGGACCCCCCGCAATAAATACTAAATGGAGTGATATGTATATTCAATTAATTTAAATATTGTTAATATTGCACCTTTTTAATTTTCAAAACAAACATGTTGATCATGTTTTTGCATCCCATACTAAACCATCATAAACAGGAAAGTTTGAAAATCCCAGCGTTAGGTGTTGTACAATCCTAGGGCATGGCATTTATGTGATATGATTGTTCCCTTTGAAAGTTAGTGGTCTAAAATTTCGGCAGTGAGGTTTTTTTTTTTAATAAAACGGCATTGTGCTTTTGAGTAGGATACAAACACAACACATTCTCTTAAGAACGTTTTCAGCCCCATTGACTCCCATTACTACTACTATTTTTTAACAAACAGTAATCCTATTATATTACTAAGCTTTTTCAATGAAAACCAAATTAATCTCTTTCTTGCCGATTGAAAAATTTGAAAATATGTTCTTCCTGTGATTTTTTTCATTGTCAGAATTAATTAATTCATTTAGGTAGAAATATCACAGAATAACACAGAAAAACCGAATAGCATGATCGTATTGTAAGACGATTTTTCGTTGTTTTGTGGGTTAGATCGGATGTGAAGCATAGCGCTATTATTGGGACACCGGCAACTGAATGTGTATGATTGGTATGAGAAAAGACTTGACATGTTTTGACTAAATCACCGGTAAAAGTGACTTAAGACTTCATCTCTACCGTCTTTGTTTCTGCTAAAGCAGTTCGAGTAACAATTTACATTTTATGTTTATAATGTATTTAACTGTTATCCAAAGACGGACATGCAACTTCTCCTCACTCCAAGCAGCTCAATGTTTGATCCAATGATGTCGTGTCACGCCGATTGAAGGTAAAATTCTCTTGTCTTCTCCTGAGAACGACTTGCCATGGTTTTGCATCTGAGATTTCCGTAAGGTCTCCCATTCTTTGTGCAGTTCTGCAAGTTATTTTAGGGCCTGTGGCTCAACAGTAACTGGAAGCCATTACATATTTCCCCAAACTATGGAACAGGCCAAACGTTTGTACATGTATACATAAATATTAGGGGTGTAACGGTACACAAACATTTTGGTTCGGTACGTACCTCGGTTTAGAGGTCGCAGTTTGGTTCATTTTCGGTATAGTAAGAAAACAACAAAATATACATTTTTTGTTTATTTATTTACCAAATTTGTAAACAATGGCTTTATCCTTTTAACATTGGGAACACTATAATAATTCTGCCCACGTTAATCAACATTAAACTGCCTCAAGTTGTTGCTCAGATTAAATAAAATGACAAAACTTTTCTTCTAAATATAAAAAGTGCAACATTAAACAGTTTCAAGTCAACTCATCATGCTTAATTTATTACAGCATTTGGGAAGCCTGTAGTTGATTTTTATTATGTAAATGTTATATTTTTATCAACATGTGATAGCAGGGTCCCTGCCATTCAAAGCTTTTCTGTCCGTAACACACACACACACACACACCGCAAAATGAGTTAACGTTACACTAAAAGCTAATTAGCCTTCACCTCAAGCCAGGACTGCGAGCGAGCTGAGCTGCAGTTTAAAGTTTCTAGAACGTCAACGGGCTCATAGTGATGTTACTTGTAGTTGACTGGGAGGTGTTTATTATAATTTGGGAGAGCCCGCTGCCTGATGCTTACCTGCTAAACACCTACCTGCTCGACGCTGAAGCATTGACTACATGCGCTCTGAATATGCACTGCTGATTGGCTGTTACCGCTTTGAATACGCACTGCTGATTGGCTGTTACCGCTTTGTGTGTAACCAAACAGATGGTTGTGTGGGTGGGACAATGCTGGGTGCTGAGACAGAGGCAGAAGAAGCAAAGCAGCTTGTTAAGACTTTAGCTTAGAAACTTGTTCGGTGCACCCCCGTACCGAACCGAAACCCCCGTACCGAAACGGTTCAATACAAATACACGTGCCGTTACACCCCTAATAAATATTCATATATATATATATATATATATACACATATATATGTCTTAATAAGATTATCCAAAAATTAGTGCTAGATACCGTGGTAGAGTGCAATATATGTATGTGTGGGAAAAAAATCACAAGACTACTTCATCTCTACAGGCCTGTTTCATGAGGGGTTCCCTCAATCATCAGGAGATTTTATATATATATATATATATATATATATATATATATATATACATATATATATATATATATATATATATATATATATATATATATATATATATATATACACACACACACGCATACATACATATTCATATATATACATAATATATACATACATACTCGTGTATTTACATAAACAGACACTCTCCAAATAGATTAATTTTAAATTATCTATTTGGAGGGTGCTTTCATTTGAAAAAAAAACAAACAAGTTTTTTAAATATAATATATATATATATATATATATATATAAAAAAGCACTTTCCAAATAGATCATTTTAAATTAATCTACTTGGAGAGTGTATTTATACGTTACTTTTAATTGGGAGTCTCACTGAAAATGTTGTTATAGTCACATAATGATAATAAAGAATTTTGAATCTATGGTAAACTTCACCTGCAGTGTCCAGTATTCAGTATTTGTTTAGTATTAGTATTTAGTATTCGATTTTTTTGGGATAAAAAAGTTGCTGAATCGATTTCAACTCACTGAATCGTTTCGGGTCATATCGGTGTAAAACAATGAGATCGTCCCTGAATCCTATCCTCAAGCACAAATATCAAATCAGTAGTTAGTGGCATGAACAAAGGCACTTGCTCTTTGATAACCGAGCAACGCAGAAAGTGAACCTTGGTCAGTGGGAGTGACATGCTAACAGCCAATCAGCTAACAGTATCAACTACCACGTTTGGTTGCACCATCTCATCAGGGACGGCGTGGCGAAGTTGGGAGAGTGGCCGTGCCAGCAATCTGAGGGTTACTGGTTCAATCCCCACCTTCTACCATCCTAGTCACGTCCGTTGTGTCCTTGAGCAATACACTTCACCCTTGCTCCTGATGAGTCCTGGTTAGCGCCTTGCATGGCAGCTCCCGCCATCAGTGTGTGAATATGTGTGTGTATGGGTGAATGTGGAAATAGTGTCAAAGCGCTTTGAGTTCCTTAAAAAAAGGTAGCAAAGCGCTATACAAGTACAACCCATTTACCATTTGTTGCCTTGCAGTTGATTATTTGCATGGAGTGAGAAGAGAAACAAAAGATGAGTGCTGCAGAGAGTGAAGAAATTGTCGATAAAACAGAAAAACTCTCCTCTACAGTATGTCAGTTGTTGGATTTTTGAAAATGACGTTGTGGTTGGTAAATTATGCAAGGCGCTCGTCCCTACCAAGCCCTGAGAGCACAACCGTAACTTCCTGGCACAAAACTTGCATAAAAATTGTTCTTCTCAGGTTTTCCCACTTGTATACATTTTCACACTTTGCACTATTTTGTTACGCTTTATTAAGCTTCTTTTTTTTTTTACACTAACCGGACATGGCTCGGTTGGTGGAACTGCCGAGCTAGCAACTTGGGGGTTCCAGGTTCGATCCCCGCTTCCACCATCCTCGTCACTGCCGTTGTGTCCTTGGGCAAGATACTTTACCCACTTGTTCCCAGTGCCACCCACACTGGTTTAAATGTAACTTAGATAATATGTAACGCGCTTTGAGTCACAAGAGAAAAGCACTATATGAATATAATTCACGTCACATATTCCTTACTTTTACACCTTCATTTTCAGAGATTATTGTTAAGTGTTTATTGTGATTTTAGAATTTAGTTTACATTAAATGTTTTCCATGGTTGTGTTGACATTTCCTTTCCTTTCTGCCTTGACAGCTGAATGGATTATATTCAGACAAATGTTCCATCCATCTATCCATTTTCTACCGCTTGTCCC
The DNA here is from genome assembly GCF_033978685.3 of Nerophis lumbriciformis. Classification (NCBI taxonomy): domain Eukaryota; kingdom Metazoa; phylum Chordata; class Actinopteri; order Syngnathiformes; family Syngnathidae; genus Nerophis; species Nerophis lumbriciformis. Next base: position 28,968,478 of record NC_084549.2, read on the forward strand.
TTTTGAGGTCGTGGGGGGTGCTGGAGCCTCTCTCAGCTGCACATGGGCGGAAGGCGGAGTACACCCTGGACAAGTCGCCACTTCATCACAGGGCCAACACAGATAGACAGACAACATTCACACTCACATTCACACACTAGGGCTAATTTAGTGTTGCCAATCAACCTATCCCCAGGTGCATGTCTTTGGAGGTGGGAGGAAGCCGGAGTACCCGGAGGGAACCCACGCAGTCACGGGAAGAACATGCAAACTCAGACAAGTGTTCCTTTTTAAATTAAAAAAAGTTTACATTTAATATATATTTTCTCCTGATAACTATTTTTGGATAGGTCGATAGGGTGGTGTGGTGTGAGCAGCCGGCCAAGAATTAGAGCTCCTGGTTTGAATCCAGCTGGAGAAAAAGCGCTATATAAATATAATTTACATAGGAAATATAATTTACATAGGAAATATCAATAATTATCAATATCGACTGATATAAAATACTTATATTGTGATACAGTTTTCAGCCATATGTATATACACATACATATATATATATATATATATATATATATATATATACATACATATATATTAGGGCTGCAACTAACGATTAATTTGATAATCGATTAATCTGTCGATTATTACTTCGATTAATCGATTAATAATCGGATAAAAGAGACAAACTACATTTCTATCCTTTCCAGTATTTTATTGAAAAAAACAGCATACTGGCACCATACTTATTTTGATTATTGTTTCTCAGCTGTTTGTACATGTTGCAGAAAAACAATTAAAAAAATTCCTCTGCGCATGCGCATAGCCTAGATCCAACAAATTGATGACTAAATTAATTGCCAACTACTTTTATAATAGATTTTAATCGATTTAACGATTTAATTGATTAGTTGTTGCAGCCCTAATATATATATATATATATATATACACAGTATATATATATATATATATATATATATATATATATACTATATATTTATAGTATATATATATTTATATATACATATAGATATATATATATATATATATATATATATATATATATATATATATATATATATATATATATATATACACAGATACATATACCGTATTTTTCGGACTATAAGTCACAGTTTTTTTCATAGTTTGGCGACTTATATATGTTTTTTTCCTTCTTTATTATGCATTTTTGGCAGGTGCGACTTATACTAAGGTGCGACTTATACTCCGAAAAATACAGTATATATATATATATATATATATACATACTTATATATACACATATACATATTTATATATACACATACATACATATATATATATATACACATTCATACATATATATATATATATATATACACATACATACACATATATATACACATACATACATATATATATATATATATATATATATATATATATTTGAACACATACGCATATATATACACATACATACATATATATATATATATATATATATATATATATACACATATATATATATATATATATATATATATATATATATATATATATATATATATATATATATATATATATATATATATATGTGTATATATGTATGTATGTATGTATGTATGTATGTATGTATGTGTTGTTATTGCTGAATTTTAAAAAAAAACATAGATCTGAGGTTATTGAAGAATTTCAAGCATTAAAGTACATAAAATATTAATGTATTACTGACTTATGACACTTTTATGAGCCGGTGACTTTTGGATCCTATAAGTACATTTTAGGGCCCCTTCCATCTCATCACTTGAAATGACATTGATGTTTGCATGATGACAGAGAAGAGCCCGTAGCAAGCATTTAACCCCCTCAGGACAACAACAGCGGGGTGTGTCGGCTTTCGGGGCGGAGAGGGGCTGACCTCTCACCTCCGAATGACTGCCTTTCCCGGGGGGGGACACTCTCGGGAGAGAGCCTCGCTTCCGCGCATGTGCCAACACCCTCATCCCGCAGAGACGGAAACGAAGCGGGACTCACCTCGCTGTGATCCAGGCTCAGGCTGACGTTGGCGGGCGGCAGCGCGCTGCTCCTCAGCACGGTGATGTGCAGAGTGAGAAGGAGAAGTCCCAGCAGCAGCAGCAGCTCGGCCGCCAGCCGTGCCATCCTCCTGACGCGGCCGCCCTTCGGGGCCGCCGGAGCCCCGCCTCCGCCCGGTGCAGAGGCTCCGATCTCCGGATCCGCCGGGGACGAGGAGCCGCAACACCACTTCGGAGCCACTTCGGGGATCAGAATTGCGAAAAAATAAATAAATAAATAAAAATAGTCCGAGGAAGTTAGTAAACACAGCAGAGTGTAAGTGTTCACACGTGCGGCGTAGATGTTTCGAGTCCGGCTCGCGCGCTCTGATTCCCACTTGTTGCGTCCTCAAGTCCACTTTTGTCCACGTTGGTCCACATTGTGCTCCATGTGCCGCCTTCGCTGGTCCTCCACGGAGCCGAATGAATGCGTCGTTGACCCTCTTCAGTCCTGACGGGCGTGTTTCAGAGTGCGTCCATGAGGAAGATGAAGGCGGTGTTGGTGCGAGAATGCGCGCCTGGAGGTGAGCCACGGCAGGAAGGAAGAGGAGGTGAGAGCGTGTCAGAGCAACATGGCACGTTGTGCTCTGATGTTGTCTTAAGTCACCTTTATAGTCCACACCCCTTCCTCAACCCTCCTTGTGTGCGCCCCTCCCCCTGTTAACTCTTTCATCCCACTTGGACGCACTCGACTCTCTCAAGTGGCAAACACCTCAAGTCTGCAAACTACCACTAAAAAGTGCATTTTAAAAAATTGTAATAAGACTCTCCTTAGACCAGGGGTGTCAAACGTACGGCCCTTGGCCCAAATCAGGCCCGCAAACAGGTTTTATCCGGCCCACGGGATGAGCTTGCCAAGTATAAAAACTGGCAGAAATTTCTGAATGAAAGAAACCGCTGTTCTAAATGTGTCCACTAGATGTCGCAATAGCAATTCTTTGTATCTTTGTAGATTATGCTACATATCTGCTCAGTGGCCTTGTGGTTAGAGCAGTGATTCTTAACCTTGTTGGAGGTACCGAACCCCACCAGTTTCATATGCGCATTCACCGAATCCTTCTTTAGTGAAAAATAAAATGTTGTTTTTTTTCCAAATTCAAGACAAAGTTATATGTTTTTGGTAACACTTTAGTATGGGGAACATATTGTAAGTAACAAAGACTTAATTTAGAGTTATTTGGACACTAAGGGAACATATTCTAAGTAACAAAGACTTAATTTAGAGTTATTTGGACACTAGGGGAACATATTCTAAGTAGGGATGTCCGATAATGGCTTTTTGCCGATATCCGATATTCCGATATTGTACAACTCTTTAATTACCTATACCGATATCAACCGATACCGATATCAACCGATATATGCAGTCGTGGAATTAACACATTATTATGCCTAATTTGGACAACCAGGTATGGTGAAGATAAGGTACTTTAAAAAAAAAAAAAAAAAATAAGACAAATAAATTAAAAACATTTTCTTGAATAAAAAAAGAAAGTAAAACAATATAAAAACAGTTACATAGAAACTAGTAATGAATAAAAATTAGTAAAATTAACTGTTAAAGGTTAGTACTATTAGTGGACCAGCAGCACGCACAATTATGTGTGCTTACGGACTGTTTCCCTTGCAGACTGTATTGATTTATATTGATATATAATGTAGGAACCAGAATATTAATAACAGAAAGAAACAACCCTTTTGTGTGAATGAGTGTGAATGAGTGTAAATGAGGGAGGGAGGTTTTTTGAGTTGGTGCACTAATTGTAAGTGTATCTTGTGTTTTTTATGTTGATTTAATAAAATAATAAAAAATAAACGATACCAATAATAAAAAAAAAACGATACCGATACGATGAGTCGGGTGTGTTTTGACCGCCGCCGAACCCCTGAGGCAGACTCACCGAACCCCTAGGGTTTGATCGAACCCAGGTTAAGAACCACTGCCTTAGACCAGGGGTGTCAAACGTACGGCACTTGGCCCAAATCAGGCCCGCAAACAGGTTTTACCCGGCCCGCGGGATGAGTTTGCCAAGTATAAAAACGAGCAGAAATTTCTGAATGAAAGAAACCGCTGTTCTAAATGTGTCCACTAGATGTCGCAATAGCAATTCTTTGTATCTTTGTAGATTATGCTACATATCTGCTCAGTGGCCTTGTGGTTAGAGCAGTGGTTCTTAACCTTGTTGGAGGTACCGAACCCCACCAGTTTCATATGCGCATTCACCGAACCCTTGTTTAGTGAAAAATAAAATGTTAGTATGGGGAACATATTCTAAGTAACAAAGACTTAATTTAGAGTTATTTGGACACTAGGGGAACATATTCTATGTAGGGATGTCCGATAATGGCTTTTTGCTGATATCCGATATTCCAATATTGCCCAACTCTTTAATTACCGATACCGGTATCAACCGATATATGCAGTCGTGGAATTAACACATTATTATGCCTAATTTGGACAACCAGGTATGGTAAATAAATAATAAATGGGTTGTACTTGTATAGCGCTTTTCTACCTTCAAGGTACTCAAAGCGCTTTGACACTACTTCCACATTTACCCATTCACACACACATTCACATTCACACACTGATGGAGGGAGCTGCCATGCAAGGCGCTAACCAGCACCCATCAGGAGCAAGGGTGAAGTGTCTTGCTCAGGACACAATGGACATGACGAGGTTGGAACTAGGTGGGGATTGAACCAGGGACCCTCGGGCCGCGCACGGCCATTCTTCCACTGCGCCACGCCGTCCGTGAAGATAAAGTACTTTTTAAAAAAAAATAAAAAAAATAAGATAAATAAATTAAAAACATTTTCTTGAATAAAAAAGAAAGTAAAACAATATAAAAACAGTTACATAGAAACTACTAATTAATGAAAATTAGTAAAATTAACTGTGAAAGGTTAGTACTATTAGTGGACCAGCAGCACGCACAATCATGTGTGCTTACGGACTGTATCCCTTGCAGACTGTATTGATATATATAGATATATAATGTAGGAACCAGAATATTAATAACAGAAAGAAACAACCCTTTTGTGTGAATGAGTGTAAATGGGGGGGGAGGTTTTTTGGGTTGGTGCACTAATTGTAAGTGTATCTTGTGTTTTTTATGTTGATTTAATAAAAAAAAAACAACAACAAAAAAACGATCCCGAAAATAAAAAACCCGATACCGATAATTTCCGATATTACATATTAACGCATTTATCGGCCGATAATATCGGCAGGCCAATATTAACTAACTAATTCTAAGTAATTAAGACATAATTTAGAGTTATTTGATTAGGGTTAGGGTCAGGGTTAGAGGGTTAGGGTTATAATAAGGCCATGCCGAATAAGGCATTAATAAGTACTTAATAATGACTAGTTAAGAGCCAATATGTTACTAATTTGCATGTTAATAAGCAACTAATTAATGGTGAATATGTTCCCCATACTAAAGTGTTACCATGTTTTTTTTTTACTGGCGCATAAAATGAATAGTGCATGAACATCACCTTGTTCAAAGAACAAAACCAACACAGTGCATAAACTCACAACAAATTACACACCTGCAAATCAGTCAGCTGTTGCCGTATCCGTAATACGCTGATAGGAAGAAGTTTGTATTTACACGATGAGTCGGGTGTGTTTTGACCGCCGCCGAACCCCTGAGGCAGACTCACCGAACCCCTAGGGTTCGATCGAACCCAGGTTAGGAACCACTGCCTTAGACCAGGGGTGTCAAACGTACGGCACTTGGCCCAAATCAGGCCCGCAAACAGGTTTTACCCGGCCCGCGGGATGAGTTTGCCAAGTATAAAAACGAGCAGAAATTTCTGAATGAAAGAAACCGCTGTTCTAAATGTGTCCACTAGATGTCACAATAGCAATTCTTTGTATCTTTGTAGATTATGCTACATATCTGCTCAGTGGCCTTGTGGTTAGAGCAGTGGTTCTTAACCTTGTTGGAGGTACCGAACCCCACCAGTTTCATACGCGCATTCACCGAACCCTTCTTTAGTGAAAAATAAAATGTTGTTTTTTTTCCAAATTCAAAACAAAGTTATATGTTTTTGGTAACACTTTAGTATGGGGAACATATTCTAAGTAACAAAGACTTAATTTAGAGTTATTTGGACACTAGGGGAACATATTCTAAGTAGGGATGTCCGATAATGGCTTTTTGCCGATATCCGATATTCCGATATTGTCCAACTCTTTAATTACCGATACCGATATCAACCGATATATGCAGTTGTGGAATTAACACATTATTATGCCTAATTTGGACAACCAGGTATGGTGAAGATAAGGTACTTTTTAAAAAAAATTAATAAAATAAGATAAATAAATTAAAAACATTTTCTTGAATAAAAAAGAAAGTAAAACAATATAAAAACAGTTACATAGAAACTAGTAATTAATGAAAATTAGTAAAATTAACTGTGAAAGGTTAGTACTATTAGTGGACCAGCAGCACGCACAATCATGTGTGTTTACGGACTGTATCCCTTGCAGACTGTATTGATATATATTGATATATAATGTAGGAACCAGAATATTAATAACAGAAAGAAACAACCCTTTTGTGTGAATAAGTGTAAATGGGGGAGGGAGGTTTTTTGGGTTGGTGCACTAATTGTAAGTGTATCTTGTGTTTTTATGTTGATTTAATAAAAAACAAAAAAAACAACAAAAAACAAAAAACAATACCGATAATAAAAAACCCGATACCGATAATTTCCGATATTAAATTTTAACGCATTTATCGGCCGATAATATCGGCAGGCCAATATTAACTAACTAATTCTAAGTAATTAAGACTTAATTTAGAGTTATTTGGTTAGGGTTCGGGTCAGGGTTAGAGGGTTAGGGTTATAATAAGGCCATGCCAAATAAGGCATTAATAAGTACTTAATAATGACTAGTTAAGAGCCAATATGTTACTAATTTCCATGTTAATAAGCAACTAATTAATGGTGAATATGTTCCCCATACTAAAGTGTTACCATGTTTTTCTTTTACTAGCGCATAAAATGAACCGTGCATGAACATCACCTTGTTCAAAGAACAAAACCAACACAGTGCATAAACTCACAACAAATTACACTCCTGCAAATCAGTCAGCTGTTGCCGTATCCGTAATACGCTGATAGGAAGAAGTTTGTATTTACACGATGAGTCGGGTGTGTTTTGACCGCCGCCGAACCCCTGAGGCAGACTCACCGAACCCCTAGGGTTCGATCAAACCCAGGTTAAGAACCACTGCCTTAGACCAGGGGTGTCAAACGTACGGCCCTTGGCCCAAATCCGGCCCGCGGGATGAGTTTGCCAAGTATAAAAACGAGCAGAAATTTCTGAATGGAAGAAACCGCTGTTCTAAATGTGTCCACTCGATGTCGCAATAGCAATTCTTTGTATCTTTGTAGATTATGCTACATATCTGCTCAGTGGCCTTGGGGTTAGAGTGTCCGCCCTGACATCGGTTGGTCGTGAGTTCAAACCCCCGGCCGAGTCAATCAATCAACCAATCAATCAAAGTTTACTTATATAGCCCTAAATCACAAGTGTCTCAAAGGGCTGCACAAGCCACAACGACATCCTCGGCTCAGATCCCACATCAGGGCAAGCAAAAACTCAACCCAATGGGATGACAATGAGAAACCTTGGAGGGGACCGCAGATGTGTGAACATACAAGACAACTTGTCTTTTAGTAGTAAGTAAACAAACAAAGTCTCCTAATTAGTCTGCTGACATATGCAGTAACATATTGTGTCATTTTTCATTCTATTATTTTGTCAAAATTATTAAGGACAAGTGGTAGAAAATGAATTATTAATCTACTTGTTCATTTACTGTTAATATCTGCTTACTTTCTCTTTTAACATGTTATATCTACACTTCTGTTAAACTGTAATAATCACTTATTCTTCTGTTGTTTGATACTTTACATTAGTTTTGGATGATACCACAAATTTAGGTATCAATCCAATACCAAGTAGTTACAGGATCATACATTGGTCATATTCAAAGTCCTCATGTGTCCAGGAACATATTTCTTGAGTTCATAAACATAATATAATTTTTTTTTAAATGAAAGAAGATTTTGTGATGTTAAAAATCTTGATCTAATCATAGTAGTATCGACTAGATACGCTATTGTACCACAAATTTAGGTATCAATCCGATACCAAGTAGTTACAGGATCATACATTGGTCATATTCAAAGTCCTCATCTGTCCAGGGACATATTTCCTGAGTTTATTAACATAATATAAATTTAAAAAAAACAAAAGAAGATTTTGTGATGTTAACAAATATTGATGTAATCATAGTAGTATCAACTAGATACGCTATTGTACGTGGTATCATTACAGTGGATGTTAGGTGTAGATCCACCCATGGCGTTTGTTTATATTGTAGCGTCTCGGAAGAGTTGGTGCTGCAGGGAATTCTGGGAATTTGTTCTGTAGTGTTTATGTAGTGTTGAGGTGAAAATATTCTTCCAAAATGTGCTTATTGTTGTTGTTTAGTGTGGTTTCACTATATGGCACATGTTTATGACAGTGTTGACATTGTTCATACTGCCACCCTGTGACATGTATGGCTGTTGAGTAAGTATGATCTTCTTTCGCTCGTGTGCAGTGTGTTTTAAAGTCAAGATGATTTTGTTGTTAGTTCATTATCGGGCATAATGAAGTTTAGGATAGGCTTTGTTAATGGAAGAAGTTCAAGACAACTGTTAATCTCCCTCGATCTGGGGCTCCATGCAAAATCTCACCTCGTGGAGCATCAATGATCATGAGGACGGCGAGGGATCAGCCCGGAACTACACGGCAGGACCTGGTCAACGACCTGAAGAGAGCTGGGACCACAGTCTCAAAGAAAGCGATCAGTAACACAACACGCCGTCATGGATTCAAATCCGTTTGAAGTTTGCCATTGACCATCTGTATGATCCAGAGGAGGAATGGGAGATGGTCATGTGGTCGGATGAGATGAAAATAGAGAAAATACAACTCACCCGCCTGTGTTTGGAGGAAGAAGAAGGATGAGTACAATCCCAAGAACACCATCCCAACCGTAAAGCACAAAGGTGGTAACATCATTCTTTGTGGATGTATTTCTGCAAAGGGGACAGGACGGTTGCATCATATTAAGGGGAGTATGGATGGGGCCATGTATCGCAAAATCTTGCCCATGAAGCCCATTGAAGATGGGTCGTGGCTTGGTCTTCCATCTTGACAACGACTGAAAAACAGACAGACAAGGCAACTAAGGAGTGGCCCCGTAAGAAGCAGACCTAAACCCAATTGAAAATCTTTGGAGAGGGCTGAAGGCCCGTATTGCTCCGCAACAGTCCCAAAACCTGAAGGATCTGGAGAAGATCTGTATGGAGGAGTGGGCCAAAATCCCTGCTGCAGTGTGTAGAAAGCTGGTCAAGTACTACAGGAAACGTCTAATCTCTAATTGCAAATTAAGGTTTCTGTAGCGAAATATTAAGTTCTGTTTTCCTGACGTATCAAATACCAATAAAATGCTGATTAATGACCTAAACAAATTGTGATTGTGATGTTTTATGTTCTGTGATTTACAGTTGAAGAGTAAACAAACAGTAAATAAACTTCTACATGCTTTGTAAGTGGGAACATTTGCAAAACTAGCAGTGTATTAAATATGTATTCTCATATATGTATATATATATATATATATATATATATATATATGGGCAGCACGGTGGTAGAGGGGTTAGTGCGTCTGCCTCACAATACGAAGGTCCTGAGTAGTCTTGGGTTCAATCCCGGGCTCGGGATCTTTCTGTGTGGAGTTTGCATGTCCTCCCCGTGACTGCGTGGGTTCCCTCCGGGTACTCCGGCTTCCTCCCACCTCCAAAGACATGCACCTGGGGATAGGCAACACTAAATTGGCCCTAGTGTGTGAATGTGAGTGTGAATGTTGTCTGTCTATCTGTGTTGGCCCTGCAATGAGGTGGCGACTTGTCCAAGGTGTACTCCGCCTTCCGCCCGATTGTAGCTGAGATAGGCTCCAGCGCCCCCGCGACCCCAAAGGGAATAAGCGGTAGAAAATGGATATATATATATATATATATATATATATATATATATATATATATATATATATATATATATATATATATATATAATATATATATATATATATATATATATAGATAGGCTTCACGGTGGCAGAGGGGTTAGTGCATCTGCCTCACAATACGAAGGTCCTGAGTAGTCTTGGGTTCAATCCCGGGCTCGGGATCTTTCTGTGTGGAGTTTGCATGTCCTCCCCGTGACTGCGTGGGTTCCTTCCGGGTACTCCGGCTTCCTCCCACCTCCAAAGACATGCACCTGGGGATAAGTTGATTGGCAACACTAAATTGGCCCTAGTGTGTGGATGTGAGTGTGAATGTTGTCTGTCTATCTGTGTTGGCCCTGCGATGAGGTGGCGACTTGTCCAGGGTGTACACCGCCTTCCGCCCGATTGTAGCTGAGATAGGCTCCAGCGCCCCCCGCGACCCCAAAGGGAATAAGCGGTAGAAAATGGATGGATGGATGGATATATATATATATATATATATATATATATATATATATATATATATATATATATATTGTATATATATATATATGTGTGTGTGTGTGTTTGTATATGTATATGTATGTATGTATATGTATGTGTATATATGTAGATATGTTGTATATATATATATATATATATATATATATATATATATATATATATATATATATATATATATATATATATATATATATATATATATATATATATATATATATATGTCTTAATAAGGTTATCCAAAAAATAGTGCTCGATACCGTAGTAGAGCGCAATATATGTATGTGTGGGAACAGGCTGGCGTAGGGGCGTGGTGATTGGCTCATGTGTTACCTAGGAGGTGTTTCCGTCTATGGCGGCATGCTGTTACAATTTCGCTGCGCTTGTTGAGGGATGACAGGTCTGGACGGTAAATAATAAACAGTTTCTCTTTCAAGCATAGGTTGCATCTTTTATTACCACTATTCTCCCTCGGTTAATCCTACATATGTGTCGGATGTGTTAATGTCCTTGCGTATTACCTTAGATTGGTAGACAACTGATGTTTGTAAGCACCCCCCGTTGAGAGGGCAATCAGGTTTCTTTCGACAGTTACAGCCTTTGGTGGTTTTGGAGTCGCTCTGTCTGGGGGCCGACGGCTCATTTGCAATTGTTTTGTTGTGGTTTGAGATGATTTGTTGTATATTGTTCATGCAGCTGTAGCTCAATTTAATGTTGTTCTTGTTGAATACTTTTCTTAGGGTGTTGTCTTTGGGAAAGTGTTTGTCAATCAGATTGAGGAATTTGTGTCCAATGTTAGTTGAGACGTTTTTGCTGTATGGGGGGTTTGGTATCTGGTACAACCCCCCATACAGGATTAACCGAGGGAGAATTCAAAACCAGATGGAACAACCACAAGGCTTCTTTCAGGAACAAAAACCTGCGAAATACCACAGAACTCAGCAAACACATTTGGGACCTCAAAGACAATAATGTTGAATATTCAATAACATGGCAAATTCTTGCATCCAGCACACCTTACAATAGTGGTAATAAAAGATGTAACCTATGCTTGAAAGAGAAACTGTTTATTATTTACCGTCCAGACCTGTCATCCCTCAACAAGCGCAGCAAAATTGTAACAGCATGCCGCCATAGACGGAAACACCTCCTAGGTAACACATGAGCCAATCACCACGCCCCTACGCCAGCCTGTACCCACCCACTCTGTGCCCTATATAAACCATGGTATGCGAATGCTCCCATTAAAATCTCCTGATGATTGAGGGTACCCCCCCTCATGAAACAGGCCTGTAGAGATGAAATAGTCTTGTGATTTTTTCCCCACACATACATATATATATATATATATATATATATATATATATATATATATATATATATATATATATATATATATATATATATATATATATATGTACACACATACATATACATATGTTACATCTCATGTATTGTTTTTATAGGTACAAAATGTGCGTGAATGTGTGTATTTTCTTTTTTCCCCTTTTAAAGTGGTGTAAAGCACTTTGTTTTGCAACTTGTCCTTGTATTTAAGTGCTAAAAAAACATTATTTGATTAATTGAATACCTTTTGGCAGTTTTTGAAAAGCTGACTTTTTCTCGTCGGGGACAAATGATTGAAAATATTTCAAATGACTTTTAAAGGGTTGGTTTAAAAGGTCTATAAATGTTCATTGTCATCTCAGGGCATTCAATCGATCACAACTTGACTGTTTGGTTTGTCTTAGAAGACTTTTCTACTTTCATCCAAGTAGGCTTCATCAATGCATTTAACTATTATTATATCTGTTAGGACACCATTTTTGATCTCTTGCAATGCAACATAAGGTTACTAATTCCATTAATAATAATTCTGGTGTGATAGTATTGTAAAATGTCCTTTATTTTTCCTTTAAACTATGTTTTTCTTGCTGAAAAAGCACAAAACATCCATTTAATGAACACATCTTTTTTTTTTTTAAACCACAAGCTTTTCTTAGTGCAAATGAATTCTTGAAATTGTCTGCAATACTCTGGCGTGATGACATCTCCCTCAAAGCGACCTGCAGTGACCTTGGTGGTCTGTGGAGGCGCGTCATTGTGCAGAGGAAGACACCCGGAGCTGCCTCACAGGAGGTCTGAGTGCTGTCGCAGCACAAAGCTCGCGTCTCGCTGAGGATGCGGTGACACTTCACTTCAGCAAGACAAATGGTGAGTAATGTGATTAAGCCTTTCACACGCATTTTTTTTTTTATTGTCCTCTTCAAAGGACGGACCCCTGTGTCAAATTGTGCACCATGCAGGGATTCTTCTGCTCAGGCACACGTGACACTTCCATGGAGGGTTGATGGCTCTAATAGAATGTGTCACCTTTGAAGTGAGATCATTTGCATTCAGGGTGGGCACAAGAGGAGATGATTCAATACCTTACAAGGTGCTATTCATGCAGGAATTATGTAGAAAGAATACGCGTGAGCATAGGCGCCGATCCCATGGGTGCTTCGGGGCCAGAGCACCCACGGAAAATGCCGAGCACCCACGTGGGATTGATGGCTACTTTCAATCTTTAAGATCATTTTTCATAATTCAATCTTGTTGTTGTTAATTTTGTAGCAAGTTTGGTCCGTTTTACATATTAAAAGAGTCACAAATATAATTAACAGTAATCATATAATTAACAAAGCCTAACCAAAATTTCACTGTGCCCGATAATGAACTTATGACTCAATCATCTTGACTTAAAACACACCACACACGAGCGAATGAAGGGCATACTTACTCAACAGCCATACATGTCACTCTAAGGGTGGAAGTATGAACAATGCCAACACTGTCATAAACATGTGCCTTATAGTGAACCCACACTAAACAACAACGGCAAACACATATTGGAAGAATATTTTCACCGCAACACAACATAAACACTACAGAACAAATTCCCAGAATTTCCTGCAGCACCAACTCTTCCAGGATATATAAACAAACGCCATTGGTGGATCTACACCTAACATCCACTGTAATGATACCACGTACAATAGTGTATCAAGTCGATACTACTATGATTACATCGATATTTTTAAACATCACAAAATCTTCTTTCGTTTTTTTTTAAATGTATATTATGTTTATAAACTCAGGAAATATGTCCCTGGACACATGAGGACTTTGCATATGACCAATGTATGATCCTGTAAGTACTTAGTATCGGATTGATACCCAAATTTGTGGTATCATCCAAAACTAATGTAAAGTATCAAACAACAGAAGAATAAGTGATTATTACATTTTAACAGAAGTGTAGATAGAACATGTTAAAAGAGAAAGTAAGCAGATATTAACAGTAAATGGACAAGTAGATTAATAATTAATTTTCTACCACTTGTCCTTAATAATTTTGATAAAATAATAGAATGATAAATGACACAATATGTTACTGCATACATCAGCAGCTAAATTAGGAGACTTCGTTTGTTTACTTACTACTAAAAGACAAGTTGTCTTGTATGTTCACTATTTTGTTTAAAGACAAAATTGCAATAAGAAACATATGTTTAATGTACCCTAAGATTTTTTTGTTAAAATAAAGCCAATAATGAAATTTTTTGTGGTCCCCTTTATTTAGAAAAGTACCGAAAAGGACCAAAATACTTTTGGTGCCGGTACCAAAATATTGGTATCGGGACAACACTGATAAACACACACCGAGCACCCACTGGCAGAAATGTAGTTCGGCACCTATGCACGTGAGAATATTAGTTTGAGAATACTTACATCACTTTGGATTTGGCTCAGCTGCATTCGGGCGGAAGGCGGGGTACACCCTGGACAAGTCGCCACCTCATCGCAGGGCCAACACAGATAGACAGACAACATTCACACTCACATTCACACACTAGGGCCAATTTAGTGTTGCCAATCAACCTATCCCCAGGTGCATGTTTTTGGAGGTCGGAGGAAGCCTCAAAATCTAAAAAATATCCAAACTTTAACCGCATGTAACAAGTTTATTTTACCCCAATACAAAGATTCAGGGAAACTGGTTCAGCAATTTTTGCTTGGTTTCGCCATCAAACACTGAATTTTGTTTTATCATGTTAGATTGTACTGATGTATTTGATAAGCTCTTTAAACTCAATGTCGAATGTTTTATCTTTCATATTGTGTCTGGCATTAAGCACACATAACATGCATAAATGTGCATAAAACAACTATTATTATGTCACACTCCATAGCTGTTAAATGTTTAATTTCCTGCATGACACTTTTGCATGATCCCCTCCCTAACCTATAGTATATATGATAGTATATATCTGTATCATGAATCAATTTAAGTGGACCCCGATTTAAACAAGTTGAAAAAGTTATTCGGGTGTTACCATTTAGTGGTCAATTGTACGGAATATGTACTAGGGACGGCGTGGCGCAGTGGAAGAATGGCTGTGCGCGACCTGAGGGTCCCTGGTTCAATCCCCACCTAGTACCAACCTCGTCATGTCCGTTGTGTCCTGAGCAAGACACTTCACCCTTGCTCCTGATGGTTGCTGGTTAGCGCCTTGCATGGCAGCTCCCTCCATCAGTGTGTGAATGTGTGTGTGAATGGGTAAATGTGGAAGTAGTGTCAAAGCGCTTTGAGTACCTTGAAGGTAGAAAAGTGCTATACAAGTACAACCCATTTATCATTTACTTCACTGTGCAACCTACTAATAAAAGTCTCAATCAATCAAAACCCCCCTTTTCAAGATGCAACACTGCATAAAACACAACTTTCCAGACTGTGTTTTGTGTTGTTCTGTGGCAGCTATCAGTTACTATTAATTGGCCAGATGAACAATTCAATCACGACACTTCCAGGTCAGCACAATAGCAAACATGCCGTGCTCAGACTCACCTCTTGCAACCAAAATTGGCACTTATTTGATTACTAATACAATGGTACCTTTGTTTTGGTTCCACAGGAACATATATTTTACATAAAAACAGCCCTACCTTCGCGCTGTGTAGCGCCCCTAATCTGTAAAATGTCAATTAATGGATAATGGATAGCTCTGTATGATTTTTTAAATTTTTTTTGCATACACACCATCCAACATCAATAGAAACACACACACTTTATAATTTCAATAGCAAGGCGGAAGACATTTGACATTTTTCTGCATGCTTTTGTAACTTGCTTAAAAGTTAAAAGTTAAAGGCCTACTGAAACCCACTACTACAGACCACGCAGTCTGATAGTTAATATATCAATGATGAAATGTTAACATTGCAACACATGCCAATACGGCCGGGTTAGCTTACTAAAGGGCAATTTTAAATTTCGGGCGAAATATCCTGCTGAAAACGTCTCGGTATGATGTCGTCAGCGCGTGACGTCACGGATTGTGGAGGACATTTTGGGACAGCATGGTAGCCAGCTATTAAGTCGTCTGTTTTCATAGCAAAATTCCACAGTATTCTGGACATCTGTGTTGGTGAATCTTTTGCAATTTGTTCAATGAACAATGGAGACAGCAAAGAAGAAAGCTGTAGGTGGGAAGCGGTGTATTGCGGCCGACTGCAGCAACACAAACATTGTTTACATTCCCGAAAGATGACAGTCAAGCTTTACCATTAGCCTGTGGAGAACTGGGACAACGGAGACTCTTACCAGGAGGACTTTGAGTTGGATACGCAGACGCGGTACCGTGAGTACGCATGCAGCTGCAGCTTCCAAACATTTGATCGCTTGCCTGTACGTGCGTGCCGCTATGTGCATGTCACGTACGTAACTTTGGGGACTTTGGGGAAATATATGTGCTGTATGAACTTTGGGGAGGTGAACGGTATTTTGGGCTGTGGGATTGAGTGTGTTGTGCAGGTGTTTGAGTTGTATTGGCGGGTTATATGGACGGGAGGAGGGAGGTGTTTGTTATGCGGGATTAATTTGTGGCATATTAAATATAAGCCTGGTTGTGTTGTGGCTAATAGAGTATATATATGTCTTGTGTTTATTTACTGTTTTAGTCATTCCCAGCTGAATATCAGGTTCCACCCGCCTCTCACAGCATCTTCCCTATCTGAATCGCTCCCACTGCCCTCTAGTCCTTCACTCTCACTTTTTTCATCCACAAATCTTTCATCCTCGCTCAAATTAATGGGGAAATCGTCGCTTTCTCGGTCCAAATCGCTCTCGCTGCTGGTGGCCATGATTGTAAACAATGTGCAGATTTGAGGAGCTCCACAACCTGTAACGTCACGCGCATATCGTCTGCTACTTCTGGTACAGGCAAGGCTTTTTTATCAGCGACCAAAAGTTGCAAACTTTATCGTCGATGTTCTCTACTAAATCCTTTCAGCAAAAATATGGCAATATCGCGAAATGATCAAGTATGACACATAGAATGGACCTGCTATCCCCGTTTAAATAAGAAAATCGCATTTCAGTAGGCCTTTAAAGTACCAATGATTGTCACACACACACACTAGGTGTGGTGAAATTTGTCCTCTGCATTTGACCCATCCCCTTGTTCCACCCCCTGGGTGGTGAGGGGAGCAGTGAGCAGCAGCGGTGGCCGTGCCCGGGAATCATTTTGGTGATTTAACCCCCAATTCTAACCCTTGATGCTGAGTGCCAAGCAGGGAGGTAATGGGTCCCATTTTTATAATCTTTGGTATGATGCATAAAACAACTATTATTATGTCACACTTTATAGCTGTTAAATGTTTAATTTCCTGCATGACACTTTTGCATGATCCCCTCCCTTGCTCCCCTTTTCAAGATACAACACTGCATAACAGCAACTTTCAAGGTTCAGTCTGTGCTTTTCTGTTCCGCCCAGGACTTGAACCTGGGTCCTCCAGCCTGAGAGCGAGCTACTAAGCTAAAAGTCAACTTTGAAATTCAATTTAGACGGAAGACATCACTAGAACGACGGATAAGGTGCTCATTTGCCGCCAGCATTTTTTTTTTTTACCTGAGTGAGGATTATGATGAATTCATCATCTAAAAGGGGAAGACAAGTCCTGTGCTCAAAGATTTAAACATCCCATTAGTCGGCATCCCTGTGAGACATTGTACAGTAAGTGATTGTGTTATGTTATTTTCTTACTTAGCACTACTGCTACATGATGTTTAGTGTTTCACTAGAGCAGTGGTTCTCAAACTTTTTTCAGCAGAAAAAAATTCAAGTACCACC
The DNA here is from genome assembly GCF_033978685.3 of Nerophis lumbriciformis. Classification (NCBI taxonomy): domain Eukaryota; kingdom Metazoa; phylum Chordata; class Actinopteri; order Syngnathiformes; family Syngnathidae; genus Nerophis; species Nerophis lumbriciformis. The sequence continues at coordinate 28,986,274 of NC_084549.2, forward strand.
ATAAAGACCAATATTAAAATACAGTAGCATAGTAGGGCTAAGTATTCATTGAAACAAGGAAAAGGTTTTATTTAACATGTACTTAATAATTTTTGACCATTGTAACATTAGACACAGTTTAAACAGTAACACTGTCTTTGAATATAAAACAATAAAATACGGTACTTTAATCAAGTGATTCTTTGGCATACCACTAGATGGCGGACCACCGTTTGAGAATTGCTGCACTAGAGCATGATCTGCTTAGCACCCAGCTTCTAAACCTTGTAGCTCGTCCTCCGTATATTCAGGCTGAAAAAATAAGATCCCTAGATCAACACTGGCACTCATCGAGGGTGGACGCTCCCCTTTCCTCTCCCTTATCTCTCCTGCTTGCTTCTTTGTCTTGTCATGTCTTAACTTTTTTTGTTGCCTCTTTTTGCACTGCTTTCCAAACCTAAACATTGGAACTATTTTACTGGCCTCAATGAAATTGACAAGATCTTGGGTTTGGGGGAACCTGCTTGTCGTGACGGAGCGGTTGTTGCTGGACACACGACGGACTCTTGGGAGAAGAAGGAGTGCCGCGTGCCTGGCGACCCTTTCAGTCCAGGACGTGAAGATATCCACCTATTCGGAATTATGACACCAGGACATCTGCTGATTGGAGTAAACGTTGCTCTGGTTTGTCGACAAATTGGAAGTTGCTGGCAATCTTCAAAGTACCCCAAAGCTGCCACAAATGATTGGAGGATGCGGGAAGAACTGAATTGTGAGGATCAGTCATAGACAATTTAGAGTGAAAAGCAAATTTTATTTTCACTCGCATACCAAACATTCTAACTTGGATTGTTTCCCTGGCTTCGAGACTCTTCCGAAGGATAGTGCGGCGAAGACACAACAAACTCCAACGCCCTTGACGCACTCCCTCCCCTCTGTTGCTAGATATCTCGAGATGTACGTTGTAATATGTATATGTGCTTTGCTATGGAGGTTTTTTTTCCCCACTCCAGACTGGACCCCCTTAGGAGCCCAGTCTAGATTGTATTTTTTGTACTCATCCTTCCCCAGCGTTTACCTTTTTTTCATCTTTTACGGGGCGCCTTGTGACGACCCATCAGCGTTCCTGTTCTGTAACCCTGTACACTGTTTGATTGTCTAATCTTGAACGGGTTTGTGCTGAAAACAAAGTTTCGTTGTACTTGTGCAATGACAATAAAGACCTACCTACCTACCAAAGTAGTCGTTGTTGGCTCTCATTAAGTCTGTCAGGATTAGTAGTAGTTGTCGTTGTTGTTACAGCAATGCTTAAAATAACCAAAATACTGTAAATATTGCGTGTTATCATGAACGTCCCTGTTCCTACATTACGTGTATACTTGCAGCATTGCAACGTTGCATTGTTAGCCACTTATTACTAGTGTCCGTTCACGATTTAGAATGCGCAAAAAAGAGAAAGATATGTGTCTCACATAATGATTGTGAATGATCGGCACAATTCGGGAAAGAAAGTGCAGTTCCCCTTTAACATAAAGGATTAATCACAGTCAAACTTCATCCATACGCTCCATTTTTATTTGGCCCCATGGTGGCTTATTTTGCAGGCATGCTCAATAAAAACTGACCAGTTTGTTTTACGTGCAGTGTTGGGCTGTACGATAATTGAGGAGGGAAGACTGTCAACAGTATCGATACTTCGATGGACACCAAAATGCTAAAAATCCTTCAATACTGTACCTGCTTTTTTCAGTGTATTTAGTATTGCATACTGCACAAAACTTTTTCCCTGGCGAGCCGCATCAACAGAAAAATGTTCTGTCTTAAAAAAAATGATCTAGTGTTTCCCATGTATTTACTTATTCGTGGAAGCCTGCCACGGATGCAGAATTAGAGTGTCCATTTCTGCCTAGCTGAATTACAATGGAAGTGTGGCAGTGTAGCAGAACTGTACTGTAGGCGTGGCATTACCCCGCTTCTCAACACACCTCATATGCGCTTGGTTTGCCGGAGACTAAGACGTGGCAGAAATGATCTGTGAAGCACTTAAGATACTTTGTTGCAAGTGAAAGAGAGGATTATCTTGCATCGTTAATTTATTCGGAACACAAATACAAGCGGTCACAAAGGTAATTGCCGCACGAGTGCGAGCGGAGATCCGCCACCACAAGCCCAGGGAGTGTGCATTACCACAAAACCTCCAAAAGCGTGAGATGTAACCTTTACCTAACGTAAACACACACTGGTTAACTTATTTCACCAGTAGACAAATGGTTGCCTGGGGGAAAATTGCTGAACGCAGCTCTTTTTCATGGGCCTGTGACACATTGTAGGAAGGAAAAAAACAAAAAACAAAAAATGGAAGAATAGAGCAAAAATGCAAAATGTCATAAAAAGAAAGCTTAAATGTTGATACTAAAAACAAATAGAAACAAAGATTTGTCTTTAAATATATGTTTTAGCCATTTTATCAGTCTATTTCCTTACAAATGACATGATGACGTCACGCTACCAACACATTTAGATCAACATTGTTTGTTTTATATACAACCCTTTATATACAACAAAATACAAAAAGCCGCTGCCTGACCAGAGCTCAGAAAATCAGTAGAGACTCCGCCCACCCCCACCAAGGACTGTTTTCACTTCTGGACTCTGGAAAGAGGTTCCGCAGCTTTTGGAGCAGAACCTCCAGGTTCTGTAACAGCTTCTTCCCTCAGGCCATAAGAATCTTGAACGCATCATAATAATTCCCTCAATTCCCCCAAAAAAACAGATTAACTTGCTGGACTATAAAGACAATATAACATACATCCATAAACGTGGATGCATATGCAAAAGTGCAATATATTTATCTGTACAGTAATCTATTTATATCTGCACCTTATTGCTCTTTTATCCTGCACTACAACGAGCTAATGCAACAAAATGTCGTTCTTATCTGTACTGTAAAGCTCCAATTTGAATGACAATAAAGGAAGTCTAAGTCTAAGTCCAAGTCTAATCCCTGAAAAAACAATATGGAACCACCAGACTGTGGTACTCAGCTTTGAAAACTTGATCAGGCGCTGCAATATCCGCCTGGTACATAAGATCCATAATGATGCTGCCCCACTCTTCCTAAAATAAATGTACAGCTACGCTCTCAATTAACAAGCATAGTGCTAATGTCTGTATCTAGGGGTGACTATAAAGTTTCAAAAAGAAAGTCTGCCTCTCAATCAGCCTCTTCCTACAAATCCATCAAAGAATGGAATGGGCAACACAGACTTTTTTACAGCTTCTCACGGGCAGTCAAAGACTGGCTTGTAGACCACCAATCCTGCTCACACTAATAGTATCAGACGGGTGTTTGGCCATCAGATGATATCATCGCGGGTAACGTCAGACTAAGAGTGTAATAAAGCCATCTTGTCTGCATGTGCAGTACCAATGGGGTATGTCTATTGAAAGATACCCTTGAAAGTACCATCAGATGACTACCACACTGTATGATGTGTTACGTGTGTACAGGGGAAGAAGACGGCACAGACAGCGGGGATGTCATTAACTCTATATTTATTATATAACACAAGGGAAATGGGGTGTGTAATTAATCCAAACGACGTATGTGTGCGACTATGTGTGAACATTAACTGTTGAGTGTTACCGGTAGTGTTGAGCGAGAGGCGGAAGTCCAAGAGGGGCAAGAGAACAGGCAGGAAGTCGGGGGAAATAGAGAGGCGTCGAAGGTCCGTGTCCAGGTGGGAGGTCGAGATCCAAGACGCAGCCAAAGAAAACCAGAGGGAATACGGGGAGACGAGACACACAGCTCGTGACGCGGGAACGGAGGAATGCTGCTGGATGACGACAAGGAAAATACGAGACAAATGAACACGGAGGGGAAGAAAACTGTCACGTGGGGGTCGCAACTTGCTGCGGGGTTGTTCTTCCAACGCAAGAACGGCTCCGGACGACAGCGTAAAGGTAGGAAGTGATTTATTTCTCATAAATCATTCAATGAACAAAACAACAGGGATGCGTGCCGAGTGCACGGGAAGCTAAGGCACTACTTCTTAGCATAGGCAAAATACAGGGAACTCAAAAAATCACGTGACAATTGCATGGAGCAAACACAACGAAGGCAGAATGAGTGACGAACAAAGGTAGGCTTAAATAGCGTCTCTGATGAGCAACAGGTGCGCGTGCAAGGCAGGTGAAAATCAAGTAACCATGGTGACGAAACAAACTCACAGGTGCACGAGTAATAACAAAAGGAGTTCAAAACTAACAGAAAACACAAAAACATGATCCGGACAACGGATCATGACAAAAACAGACTGAGAGAGTGCATGGAGATCGGGTTTGTCGGCTTACTGTACGGGAACAGATCGCTATGTTCTGGCACAGGATAGCAGGTTGCGCTGGCTTAAGAAGGCAGGAGAGCTCATCAGCGACAGGTGTGTAGATTGCTGATTGGCGATTGAGTGCAGCCGCTTGCTGTAGCCGGAGTGGCGCCCGCCGGCGCGTTCTTGGAGGTGCACCCAGCGCAACGCACAGATGAATGCGCACTGGGGTGACATGATGGGTTGTATGGATTTTGATAAAAACTGTTGCACTTTATATGCTTCTACACTTTACATGATGCTACTAAAATACTGTAACTTGAGAACATTGCATAGAGATTTGTAACGAGCACTTTGTGTATGTATATTTCACTTGTATTTTTAATTGCTTTTTATTGTGTAATTTCAATCTCGTTATGTATTTTTATTCTTGTTGTGTCATTTTAATTGTGGATGCTAAATGTGCCTTAAAAGGACCACAGATGTAAATTAGCATGGTGCTATATCTGGTGCAGCCATATTTTTAATGTAACTGCACATTGTCCTCTAAAGTACCAGTAGTGTGGAAAAACAAGTTGCTTCTACATTGAAGCTATTGTCATGTATATATGATTTATGGCACCAAAAGTTTAAAATTTGCGAATAAATAGATATGATCAAAATAGTATCAATCTCACAGAGATTCCCGAGCCATTTTGAGAGTTTTCGTGACGTCTACAGATCCCTTCCACATCAATAACAATGCTAATCAGGAAGACTTTGTAAGAGCAACAATGATTACTTTGGAAAGTATTATCATCCAGAACCGTATATTTTTGAGCCCGAACACAAAGGGGATGACCAACAAGTTTTAGAAGCCGAGCGCTAAACGGATGCAACTTTATTGAAACACTATAACATCAGAAGCATTGCTAGGTGCTAAACATACAAACTAACCATTTTAAACCATAATAAAACAAACACTTACTATAATATTTCCACTCTCACTGGTATGCCGACTGACGGGACGCTCACATAATCCTGTTTGGATGAAGATTAAATAGCAATCCTTACAAAGGGTTAAAAAATGTTGCCGCAACTTGCATCTTTTTGTGTCTTATTCGCCATCTTGGGGGGATGTCAAAATCGACCAGCCTCTCAGTCCATGGCCACATTTGTCTACTATCAGGTGAGAGATGCATGAATTATAATCTAGAATTGACTTTGAGCAAGTTTGAGACAGAGCAAAAGCATCCATCGGCTTATAGTGTGTCAACAATAGCAGCGGAAGCTAGCATTAGCTCATTGCTATCGATGCGCTGCTAAAATAGTCTGTCTGCGTTAGCGTTTATAATAACATCACTCTTATTTGGTTAATTTTCAGTTCACGACATGTAAATGGAGTATTGTTGGTGCTTTCTGGAGGTTTTTCGAGAGAGGTATAATGAGCGCAGGAGAGGTCCCTCCGTCTGATGACTCAATTGTTAGCTATTTACTAACGATTTGGAATGCATGGAAAAAGCCAGGCATATGTGTTCTTGTCTTACATAAGGATTGTGAACAATAAACAGCACATCTCTTTCCAATTTTTGCATATTTCCACTATGACTGATCACTTTTCTTATTCCATCAATTGAAAGGATGTTTGGGGATGATGACATAATTTTCAAGATGACAATGCATCTTGCCATAGAGCAACAACTGTAAAAACTTTGCTTGAAGAAAGATACATAAGGTCAATGTCATAGCCTGAAAAAGTAGAAAATGGTCCATGACAAGACTCCAACCTGCAAAACTGGTCTGACAACAGCAATCAGAGAAAGTTGGATCAAGATTGATGAAAAGTACTGTTTGTCACTGGTTAATTCCATGCCTCAGAGACTGCAAGCTGGTATAAAAGCCAGAGGTGGTGCAACAAAGTACTAGTGGTGTGTTGCAGTGTTTTTTGATTGTTTATTTTTCATGATTCCATATTTTCTTCCTCAGAATTGAGTGATTCCACAGTTTTCACTCTGCTTGATATAAAACGAAATCTGGTATTGACTACCACAATATATTTTCTTGATTTATTTTAAGTGTTTCTTAAAGCCAGAGAGTTGCCATTCAAAATGACTATAGTTTTGTGTCATTGTGGTATCGATCTAATGAGTATCGAGGATCATGGAAATTCATAGGTATTCGTATCGGCTACTGAATTTCTGGTTTCGGGACAACCATACAAGATTTATGCAAAAACTGGAGCAAAATTTTCCAAAAATCTAATTCTACGCAAAGTGGGGTGTATGAAAAGTCCGGTACCAATGTACTGTATTTTCCGAACTATAAGGCGCACTTAAAATCCTTTGTTTTGCCTCAAAACTCGACAGTGCGCCTTATAAACCCGGTGCGCCTAATGTACGAAATAATTCTGATTTTTCTCACCGACCTCGAAGCTATTTTATTTGGTACATGGTGAAATGATAAGGGTGGAAGAGGGGTTAGTGCGTCTGCCTCACAATACGAAGGTCCTGAGTAGTCTTGGGTTCAATCCCGGGCTCGGGATCTTTCTGTGTGGAGTTTGCATGTTCTCCCCGTGACTGCGTGGGTTCCCTCCAGGTACTCCGGCTTCCTCCCACTTCCAAAGACATGCACCTGAGGATAAGTTGATTGGCAACACTAAATTGGCCCTAGTGTGTGAATATGAGTGTGAATGTTGTCTGTCTATCTGTGTTGGCCCTGCGATGAGGTGGCGACTTGTCCAGGGTGTACCCCGCCTTCCGCCCGATTGTAGCTGAGATAGGCTCCAGCGCCCCCGCGACCCCAAAGGGAATAAGCGGTAGAAAATGGATGGATGGATGAAATGATAAGTGTGACTAGTAGATGGCAGTCAAACATAAGAGATACGTGTAGACTGCAATAAGACTCAAGTAAACAACACCAACATTTTATATGTTCCATTGAAAATGTAGAACAGTACACACGGCGCTCAAAAATCCATCAAAATGTTTTAGTACGACTTTGGTAAGCTATGAAGCCGCACCGCTTGATGGATTGTACTGTGCTTCAACATACGAGTATTATTATGGTGTATGTATAAAGTCAGGCATATTATCTGGTGTTTTGTTTCGCAATATTATGAAAAAGCAACTTTTCTTACCTTCTGGTACCTGCTGATCTGTATTTGGGATCTGCATAAGTCTTGAAAAATTGTGCGCGTCCGCCTTTGTAGTCTGTGCCGACACGGCAGTCGATAACCTTCTTCATTTTCTCTATCTTCCTGTTATGGGACATTCATCCTCCACTGTTGCCATTTCTAATATAAAGTAGTGTAAAGTTATTACGTAAGTCTGCCATGAAAGCGCTAAAACATACCGGTGTAGTGAGTTGACATTATTCACCCAAGGAACTTTAGTTATTAGAGAGTTCCGGTCGGACAGTTTTTCACGGGACACATTTCCGGCGGATGAGGAGATGCTGCTCCGTTATTGATTGAAGTAAAGTCTGAATGTCATTAAAACAGTTAGCTCCATCTTTTGACACTTCTTCCACTCTCGTCCTTGCATGCTACACCGCTACAACAAAGATGACGGAGAGAAGATGCTGCCGAAGGTGAGCCACGTAAATAAGACCGCCCACAAAACGGTGCATCCGGAAGCGACTGTCGGAAAGCGACTTGAAGATGATCTGTCAAACATAATCTATGCAACATTTTTACCAAAGAACTACCATTACATGTTATGTAGACTACAAGGAAGTGTTTTCAAGTTAGAAAAAAAAAAATAATATAACTCCTTTAATGCACCCTATAATCCGGTGCGCCCTATGGTCCGGAAAATACGGTACTTGTAAAGGGTTGACAAATTGTACATCATTTTGCAACCTTAAACACTTATCAGACCTACATATATTCTATTAAAATGTATAAATAAAAGCATCCAATATCAAAAGGATGCTTGCATTTATAATGAACAGATAGTTAAAGTAGCCTCCCAAACTGTACTTGTCTGTTTAGGCCAGGCGCAGCACAGATGTCTAAACCATGTAGGTTTTTTGATTTTGTCTGTTTCGCTTCAAAAATCACTTGCCACAATTGCAAGATCGCCCTCCAAATGGAAAACAGAGAGCAGAAGAGGAATACTTTGGTTGCTTTGGACACAGTGGTGGACATCAAAGCGTTGCAGAGGATCCCCCTTTCAGAATAGCATCTACATGCCATTCCAATAAGTGCGGCCTATTTGGTCGTGCAGTTCAAACGAGGGCTGCTAGTGCAGCCCGCTCTCTGGGGCCTCGCCACTCCATGTCTGGCTGCACAGATGTTTCGAATGTCACTCAAGTCTTTAACTTAACTTATCTTGGGAGTCATCTTGTGTTATTGCAGTCACAGGACAATGCAGTTTGATCCAGAAGCATTCGGACAATGACAAAATGGTCTTATTCCACACCAGTGCAGGGCAATGGGAACAAAACTATCTGTGATTGAACAGTAGACGTCAGCTTTGTCACATGACATTTACAATTTAAAGCAGCTCTAAGGACATTTTCAACCTTCATAAAATATTTTCATAACTTTTGGGATTATACATCGACTTACAACTAGTTAAATGGCACCTCTGTCATGGCCTTAGGGCGGGGGTCGGCAACCCGCTCCGGCCTTGTGGCTCTCTAGAGTTTTTTAAAAAATGTATGAAAATGGAAAAAGATGAGGAAAAAATTGATTTTTTGTTTTAATATGGTTTCTGTAGGACGACAAACATGACACAAACCGCCCTAATTGTTAGAAATCACACTGTTTCTATAAAACATGCTTCAGTGATTAGAGACTATTTGGCGAGCGCCGTTTTGTCCTACTAATTTTGGCGGTCCTTGAACTCACCGTAGTTTGTTTACATTTACAACTTTCTCCGACTTTCTAAGACGTGTTTTATGCCACTCCTTTTTTTGTCTCATTTTGTCCACCAAACTTTTAAAGTTGTGCGTGAAGGCACACAGGTGAGCTTTGTTGATGTTATTGACTTGTTGGAGTGCAACTCAGGCATATTTAGTCACTGCATGACTGCAAGCTAATCGATGCTAACATGCTATTTAGGCTAGCTGATTGTACACAATGCATCATTAGGCCTCGTGTGTAGGTATATTTGAGCTCATTTAATATCCTTTAGGTCCTCTTAATTTGATTTATACAGTATATGCATGTCTCATGACATCTGTATGTAATATTGACTGAGCACATAGTCATTTGATTGTAGGCTAATATAGCAAATATAGACACTTACATAATGTGTTGTCGTCATTATAACACTTATAGAAGGCTTTTAATTTTTTGCGGCTACAGACAGATTTTTTTTTTTTTGTATTTTCAGTCCAATATGGCTCTTTCAAAATTTTGGGTTGCCGACCCCTGCCTTAGGGGGTCTGTAGTGCTTTCCCTGGCACCAAGCAACTTTGAGGAGGGCGTTCCTGCTAAACTACTAAGTGACTTCCGATGCTCAAATCAAAATGTTAATGCTAATGTTAGCTATTAGAAATTTGCATGGTAGCAATAAATAGCCATTTACGTGCAGTACACCACTGACACGACCAGCCACGCAACAATCTCAAAAGTACTGTATAAAGAACAAAAACATTTATGAGAATAAATCACTGTCTTACCTGCACCTTGTCTCCGGAGTTCCCGCCTCCGGAGTTTAAGTCTGCATCTTGGAAGAACGACCCACGCTAGAAAATAAAAAATTATTTGCGATGACCGCAAATAAAGTTTGAGTAAAATATGTAGGTTCTTACTGTGGAAAGATCAGTCATACTGAATCACTGTAGTATTATCCTGTCAGTTTGACGCTATATGCGCAAGTAGTCCTAATGGGAAATTTGGTCTTCCTTCTGGCAAAACATACCGCACTGGCGCCGCCAAAATCAACCAAAACTGAAAGTTCTTAAGTGGGGCTTTAAGCTTTAAGAAGGATGCATTCTTCCCAAGCGAGTCAGAGCTTTTCTTTCTGTCACTCACGTCGTGACTAAACTACTGGAAAAATGTGTCTCAGGTTGGGTAAGTTAGTAAACAACATAGGAGGAGGGATGGTGCTCATTTAGATAATGGTGAAAGGACAAGCGGTAGAAAATGGATGGATTGAGCAAGTAAAAAAATATAGTATCAATCAATCAATCAATCAATGTTTATTTATATAGCCCTAAATCACAAGTGTCTCAAAGGGCTGCACAAGCCACAACGACATCCTCGGTACAGAGCCCACATAAGGGCAAGGAAAAACTCACCCCAGTGAGTGAATTTCAAGTATATATATATATATATATATATATATATATATACATACTGTATTAATATTTACCATCTACCAGTTGTTGTTTTTTTACTAATAGCTTACTCAAAACAGGATTAAAAAAAAAAGTTAAATAATATTATAAATTGTACTTTTATTTGTCAAATTGCTCAATTTATGAGTCATTTCTGAATATAAACCAAGCCATGACATATTGGTGGTGCTCAATGAATAAAATGTGTTGCTTAATATGGTTGAAAATAATCCATATTATCAATAGAGGGTTGGTCTTGTTGATTGTTGATGACTTCAAGCTGCTCATGAGTTTTGCATCTTTGTAGTCAAAATTATGTTTGTTCAGTTCCTTGATATGTTTGAGAAAAGATCATTTAGAATTCTTCTCGTCCTCCATTAATCCACTATTACAATCACTATGTGAGACAGGAACACATGTCTTTCCGTTTTCTGTGTGTTCTAAAGATTGAAAATGTGCTAGTACTTGGCGGCTAATAATGCAGTTAACGCAGATTTATCTTTTCCACCTACTGTATAAAGCGGTCTAAAACAACATCTTAAAACGCTTCATTTACATGCCATGACGAAGCAACATTGTTCTTGTAGGGGCTAACACAGAGGAAGTACTTTTGTAGTCCATGACCTTGTTCACACTGCTCTTGCGATCACTAATGAGTAGACAGCTACGAGCTAGCTTGAGCTGTTAATATTGTTGGTTGCGACTCGCCTTAAAATAAAAAAGGATTTAAGATGCTTTAATTTTAGCAATCATACTTTAATGCTAAATTATAAATCATGCATCTCCCTTTAGTAGTGGAAGGTTGGTCAACTCTGAACATCCACACGCTACCAACTTGATACCATAAGGCTCTCAACAAATGAAACGAGAGCGAGATTTATTCTGAACTTAGCCGCTCAAGGAGAGCACAAGTGCTGAAAGATACAACCGGCCTTCATTTGCCCAGGTCTGCACTAGATAGATACTTTTCATGTTTTTATTACCATGACTGGACAGTTCATTTGCTTTAATAAAATGTTTTTGAATACTATCCTTTTATAAACATCTAAAAAAAAGGGACATGAACACACATTTAATGACCACCTGCAGTGCTTTGGTGTCTTGTCAGATTTTGTATTTTGTAGGAATACAACATTTTCATTCCTGCTGTAGGAGCTACACCATGTTTGCATACCAGTTTCTTGCATTAATAACACAAACTATAGATTGGTTTGATTGATTGAGTGAAACTTTTATTCGTAGATTGCACATTATAGTACATATTCCGTACAATTGACCACTAAATGGTAACACCCGAATACGTTTTTCAACTTGTTTAAGTCGGGGTCCAAGTAAATCAGTTCATGGTATGGTATCGTATGGTTATGATCATGGTTTGATTGCCAAAGATGTTTTGTAATGCAATCTGTGATATTTATACCTGAATAAATGCTTCTAACATTTTGTACATTGCATGTTGTACAAGTTAATGGTATTCATATCTTTTTATGACACTGTTTTAACCTTCTCTATTAATTATCAAAATGTAATATTTAGCCTGCTAAACGGTTTGTAATTGCGGACTATCAATCAGAACGTGTTATAAAAGAAAATACACTTTATTTAAATCTGACAGAAAACATTTAATTAGGTAGAAATATCACAGATTACATTACAAAACATCTTTGACAAAGCATGATCGTAATGTAAGTTGATTTTTCATTTTGTCACTGTAATTAGGCCGGATGTGACACACAGCGCTGTTATTGTGAAGCCAGAAGGAAGTGTGTTTGATTGGTTTGATGACGTAAAGTCTCCGATAAGAGTGACTCTCGACTTTCTGCTTACCGCCTTTCTTTTATTCCATCTCACTAAAGTAGTTAGTGTAACAATCTACATTTCATGTTATTAATGCACTCAACTGTAATGTAACCACGGAAGTAAAGCTCTACCAGTCTGCAAAACGAGCCAGCATGGCGATCGAAGATAAAATAGTCTTGTCGGGAAAGGGACTTGCCATGGCTTTGAACCTTTCTTTAATGTCCCCATTTATTTGTGCATTTCTGCTCACTATTTTTGAGTTAGTGGCTCAACAGTAACTGAGCGCCATTACATTTCCCCATGCTATGGAATGGACCGAGGGTCAAAAAAGCAGAGAAACGTTTTGGTATTACATTATTATCGCGTTAACTGACAGATTGGAAAGTTAGCACCCAGGTAAAGCAAGCATTCCGTATGAAAGTGTCTTCTGCAACTTGGTTGCATTCATGACCAAACAGGACAAAAGCAAGCTAGATTTATACTGCAGCTCCCTAAACAAATATGCATTCCCCCCCTCGTGCCGCCCCCCCACACACGGCGCTTTGTACAAAAATGCTGCTGGTCTGTGCATGTTTGAGTTTGTCTTTCTGCATCATCACAATAGGGACTATTGTGCGAACGCCGCACATGTGCGACGGTCTGAGTCATTCTGCAGGAAGAATTCTTCAGTGTCCCTGCAGACTGTACCTTTCGCCATTAACTTTCTAACCGTGACACAAAAGGAGCGAGAGCAGATATGAGGAAATATGAAAAAACCTCCTATCCTCCTCAACATGTGTATGAATCAGTACATGACGTCATGTAGAAGTGTTTTGTATTGTTTTAGGCCTGTATAGGAGCCAGATGTGAATATTCACTGACACAACAACGTGATCCACTATAGAACAGTGGATCGTTTAGGAGCGGGGGGATGGATTTATTTTTTTCGACCATGTCAGTTTACAGCTTTCTGAACATGCTTCTCACATGACTAAGCATGCTGTACTCTTTCATTTTGTAAAGGTCATGCAAACTGTCAATTCTAGATCATAAAACAGCGGATATGCATATTACTAAACTATTTAATCCCCCTAAAAGCATGCATGTGCTACATTGGCATCTTGTAAAGAATATACAGTATGTCATAAAAGTCTCATTTCAGCAACTCGGCACATGCACAGGAGTGCTGCTGAGAACCGTGGCCTCAGATTTGGAGATGCTGATCCTCATTTTAGCCGCTGAACACTCGGTTGACAGACCTCAGCCCTGGCGGAGACCAACCCCCACTGGAAACGGATCTCACTTACATCCAAGCACCCGGACACGGGTGGGGCGGTATAGCTCGGTTGGTAGAGCGGCCGTGCCATCAACTTGAGGGTTGCAGGTTCGATCCCCGCTTCCGCCATCCTAGTCACTGCCGTTGTGTCCTTGGGCAAGACACTTTACCCACCTGCTCCCAGTGCCACCCACACTGGTTTAAAAATGTAACTTAGATATTGGGTTTCACTATGTAAAGCGCTTTGAGTCACTTGAGAAAAAGCGCTATATAAATATAATTCACTTCACTTCACTTCACAACTCTTGCTTTGGTTGTACAGAGATTGGATGGCCCTCAGCAGGGTTCCCCTCACCCCGTACTCCCTCAGCACCTCCCACAGGATCTCCTGGGGGATCCGGTCATACGTTTTCTCCAAATCCACGAAGCACATGTAGACTGGATAGGCGTACTCCCAGGCCTTCTCCAGGATTCCTGCAAGAGTAAAGAGCTGGTCAGTTGTTCCACGACCAGGACGGAATCCACATTGCTCCTCTTGAATCTGAGGTTTGACTATCGGCCGGACCCTCCCTTCCAGTACCTTGGCATAAACTTTCCCAGGGAGGCTGAATAGTGTGATACCCCTGTAGTTAGCACACACCCTCTGGTCCCCCTTTTTGAATAGGGGAACCACCACCCCAGTCTGTCACTCCCTCGGCACTGTCCCAGACTGCCACGCAATGTTGAAAAGGTGTATCAACCAAGACGGCCCTTCAACACCCAGAGCCTTCAGCATTTGTGGACGGATCTCGTCAACCCCCAGAGCTTTGCCACTGTGGAGTTGTCTAAATACCTCAGTGACTTCCCTCCGAGAGATCAACGTCCATCCCCCATCATCCTCAGGCTCCGTTCCTGTCAGGGAGGGTGTGTTTGATGTAGTTGGGTTCAGGAGTTCCTCAAAGTGCTCTTTCCAACACCCTGCGACTTCCTCACTTGAAGTCAGTAGAGTCCCATCCCTGCTGTACACAGCTTGGATGGTTCCCTGCCTCCCCCTCCTGAGGTGCCGTATGGTCTTCCAGAACAGCTTTGGTGCCGCCTGATAGTCCTTCCCCATGGATTCCCCGAACTGCTCCCGCGCCCTCTGCTTAGCCTCGTCCACAGCCACGGCCGCTGCCCTTAGGGCCTGTCGGTACCTTGCAACTGCCTCCGGAGTCCCCTGGGATAACACACCCTGGTAGGACTCCTTCTTCAGTCGGACGGCTTTCCTGACCACCGCTGTCCACCAGTGTGTTCGAGGGTTATCGCCTCTTGAGGCACCTAAGACCTTCTGGCCACAGCTCGCAGCTGCAGCTTGAGCAATAGAGGCTTTGAACATTGCCCATTCCTGTTCAATGTCCCCAACCGCCACAGGGATGGCAGAGAAGTCCCGCCGGAGGTGGGAGTTGAAGTCCTTCCGGACAGAGGACTCCTCCAAACGTTCCCAGTTCACCCGCACTACACGCTTGGGTTTGCCACGTCTGTCCAGAGGTTTCCCGCGCCATCTGACCCAACTCACCACCAGACGGTGATCAGTTGACAGTTCAGCCCCTCTCTTCACCCGAGTGTCCAAAACATACGGCCTCAGATCAGCTGATACGATTACAAAATCGATCATTAATCTTTGGCCTAGGGTGCTCTGGTACCAGGTACACCTGTGAGCATCCTTATGTTTGAACATGGTGTTTGTTATCGCAAGTCCATGACTAGCAAAGAAGTCCAAGAACAATCCACCACTCAGGTTCAGATCAGGGAGACCATTCCTCCCAATCACGCCAGTCCAAGTATCACTGTCATTGCCCTCGTGTGCGTTGAAGTCCCCCAGCAAGACTATGGAAGCCCCTGCTGGCGCCCCATATAGGACCCCATGCAAGGTATCCAAGAAGGCCGAATACTCTGAACTCTTGTTTGGTCCGTACGCACAAACAACAGTCAGAGTTTTCCCCCCTCCAACCCTAATGCGAAGAGAGGCAACCCTCTTGTCCACTGGAGTGAACTCCAACGTACAGGCACTCAGCCGGGGACTCGTGAGTATCCCCACACCCGCCTGGGCCCTCACACCCTGAGCAACTGCAGAAGTGAACAAGGTCCATCCCTTGTCCAGGAGTGTGGTTTCAGAGCCCTTGCTATGCGTAGAGGTAAGCCCCACCAGATAGCGCTCCACCTCCCGCACTAGCTCAGGCTCCTTTCCCACCAGCGTAGAGACGTTCCACGTCCCAAAAGTCAGCCTCTACTGCGCCGAATTGGTCCGTCTGGAGCCTCCACTTTCACTGCCATCCACTTGGCAGCGCACCCGACCCCACTGGTTCCGACCGCGGGTGTTGGGCCCATGTGGGGGAGGGGATGGTGTGTCCACGTAGCTTCTACGGGCTGTGCCAAGAGTGTGCGAAAATGTAATCAGAGCAAAGGGTGACTATTTTGAAGAAACTAGAATATAACATATGTTTTTAGTTATTTCACCTTTTTTTGTTAAGTACATAACTCCACATGTGTTCATTCATAGTTTTGATGCCTTCAGTGACAATATACAATGTAAATAGTCATGAAAATAAAGAAAACGCATTGAATGAGGAGAAGATGTGTCCAAACTTTTGGCCTGTACTGTACGTTACAGTAAATTAAATGTAATGTATGAAGCGATGTATGTAGTGCAATATATTTAGGAGGGTTCTAGTCTTTTATGGTTGTTATGTGGAGGCAACACAGATATCAGCGTGGATCTACGTTAGTTTTATTGTTCAACTTACTTACGTAAACAACGTACGCAATGTACGTAACATACAAGCAAATGTGCCACAGCAGCAATTCCAGTCTGTCAACAATTGCTATTTCTTTGGAATTAAAATATATATTCATATGTTACATATAGCCTATTATTACACACACACATATATATATATATATATATATATATATATATATATATATATATATATATATATATATATATATATATATATATATATGTATATATATATATATATATACATATATATATATATATATATATATATATATATATATATATATATATATATATATATATATATATATATATATATATATATGTGTGTGTATATATATATATATATATATATATGTGTGTGTATATATATATATATATTAGAGATGCGCGGATAGGCAATTATTTCATCCGCAACCGCATCAGAAAGTCGTCAACCATCCGCAATCCACCCAATCTAACATTTGATCAGAACCGCATCCGCCCGCACCCGCCCGTTGTTATATATCTAATATAGACGATGCAAGGCATTAGTGAGGTTATAAAGCTTTTACCTGTTAAAGAAAGGAGACTGATCCAATGCAGCACAGACATTCGCGTGCCACGCTGTCACGACCCAGACGCACACCAGTGCGCAATCATATGGGAGCCGCGCTGAGCGCACCTCCAAGCGCGTCTCGCAGCCGGCGACGGCCGGGTATATGGGCCCGACGCTCCAGCGCCATCCATTTTCAGGGCTAGTTGATTCGGCAGGTGGGTTGTTCAACACTCCTTAGCGGGTTCCAACTTCCATGGCCACCGTCCTAGCTGCTGTCTATATCAACCAGGGTGAGCCCCACCCCTTTCGTGAGCGCACTGCGTGCGGAGTGACCCCTGTTACGCGCCCCCGGCAACAGGGGTGGCGGGCAGGTAAGCTGCGCGGGCGGAGCGCGCGGAGTGACCCCTGTTACGAGCCCCCGGCAGCTTACCTGCTGCGCGTGACGCCGGCCGCGGCGAAGGCGGACGAGGCGGGGTGTCGGTGCGGTGGGCGCGGTGGTGACCCTGGACGTGCGTCGGGCCCTTCTCGCGGATCGCCTCAGCTACGGCTCCCGGTGGGGCCCTCTCGGGGGAAGGGGCCTCGGTCCCGGACCCCGGCGAGGCGTCCCTTCTCCGCTCCGTAAAAGTGTCCATCTCTTTTTTTTTTTTTCTTCTGTTGTGGCATATGCTGCAGGTGCCTGCTCGTTTTTCGTATGTAGGTAACAACATTTAACTATGTATATGTATTTCCGAATTGGTTTAACTGCCACCCGCCTGAATCTATTTAAAATCTAATTTTTTTTAATTTCAACCACCCGACCCGACCCGACCCGCGGATAAAATCTAATTTTTTTTAATTTCATCCGCCCGATCCGCGGATAATCCGCGGACTCCGCGGATAATCCGCGGACTCCGCGGTTGTGCCCGCAAACCGCGCATCTCTAATATATATATATTTATGTGTGTATATATATATATATATATATATTTATATATATATATATATATATTTATGTGTGTATATATATATATATATATATATATATACATATGAATATATGTGTATTTTTATATATATATATACATATACATATATATATGTATATACATATATATGTATATGTATATATATATATATATATATATATATATATATATATATATATATATATATATATATATATATATATATATATATATATATATACAATTTGACCGCTGACATAAGACTGCTAACTGAAACCGGATGTTGTGATGAAGTAACCACTTCCGCTGGCGGGCTGCGTCTTTGCCCTCGCACACGAACGACGTAGCTCGCCCAAAGCAGACGAAAAAGTTGCATTCGGGTTGCGTTCAGGTCGCATTGCCGTTTAGACTTTACTCACATTTGAAAAAAATTGATTCCAATCAGATTTGGACTACCTCCTGATGTGGCCTGAATCTGATGCGAAATAATCTGATTTAAAGCACTTTGGAGCGTTTAGACTGGCATAAAAGTATACGATCTGTCTTGAGGACAAAATACATCAGATTTGGTGTGCAGTGTTCAAAGTGTGAATATCTAGTGTGAGCCATGAGGCCTCGTTTCCCAAGAGAGGGGATTATGCAGCATATAGTCCAAGATATGCGTATGTTACACACTGTCTGTCATGTTCAGGATATGCACATCATATACATATGTTCATCTTGTAAAAAGATAAAAACACACACACACTAGCCCTGAGGTGATAGCAAACAAGTGTCGACTGGAGCCCACATGACACATTGTAAAAATATAAAACAACAACCAAAAAAGCCCCACATTAATCATCCACGTCCAATCCTACCAGTGCTAATCAAATGATTACCCCATTGCAGGAGAATTTGGAGCTCATTGCGCTAATTGCCAGGTTAGGTTTCTGTTGGCTCAGGTGCTGCATACCCTGCATGCTTACCTTCGCAACCGTTGCACAGTTTGTGTGCGTCAAAGAGAACAAGCTGGTCTTTAAAACATAAACCAACAATGAGGCCATGCAGAATAGGATCCTGCCTGGCCGCAGAAACAAGCCCCAACACTCTGCATCCTCCTCCGGGTTTGTTGGGATTTAATCACACGTCAAAGAAGTCGTTGCTAAATGATCTATTGTGTACACAAAGGCTATGATTGACTCTGAATGAAAGCTCTGTGTGACATTTGTGTATTTTGGAACACAGTGCACTTTTCTAACGCAGCTCTTAACAAATGATCATTTTATTGGATAATACAGTGCATCCGGAAAGTACTCAGAGCGCTTCACTTTTCCTACATTTTCTTATGTTACAGCCTTGTTCCAAAATGGAATAAATGCATTTTTGTCCTCAAAATTCTGCACACAATACCCTGTTATAATAATGAGATTAAAAAAAAAATTTAGTTTAGCAAATGTATTAAAAATAAAAGAATCATATGTAAATAATAATTTACAGCCTTTGCTCAATACTTTGTTGATGCACCTTTGGCAGCAATTACAGCCTCAAGTCTTTTTGAATACGATGCCACAAGCTTGGCACACCTATCTTTGGGCAGTTTCGCCCATTCCTCTTTGCAGCACCTCTCAAGCTCCATCAGGTTGGATGGGACGCGTTGGTTTTCATCCAGCATGTCTGTACATTCATCTTAGTCTAGTCAGGGAGGTGACCAAGAACCCGACGATCACTCTGTCAGAGCTCCAGCATTCGTCTGTGGAGAGAGCAGAACCTTGCAGAAGGACAACCATCTCTGCAGCAATCCACCAATCAGGCCTGTATGATATAGTTGTCTTTTTTGCCAAAATGCACCTGAAAGACTCTCAGACCATGAGAAACAAAATTATTTGGTCTGATGAGACAAAGATTGAACCAGGCATCATGTTTGGAGAAAACCAGGCACCACTAATCACCAGGCCAGTACCATCCCTACAGTAAAGCATGGTGGTGGCAGCATCATGCTCTGGGGTTGTTTTTCAGCAGCAGGAACTGGGAGACTAGTCAGGATAGAGGGAAATATAAATGCCCAAAGATAGGTGTGCCAAGCTTGTGGCATTGTATTCAAAACAACTATAGGGTGTAATTGCTGCCAAAGGTGCATCAACAAAGTATTGAGAAAAGGCTGTGAATACTTTTGTACATATATATTTTTTTGTTTTTATCTATGATAAATGTGCTCATTTAAAATAAATAAATTACATTGTCATTATGGGGTATTGTGTGTAGAATGTTGAGGGCCAAAATCAATGTATTCCATTGGTTGGCAACCTTCAGCATTCAAAGAGCCGTTCAGGCCCATTTTCGCCCAAATAAACCCCACCTAGAGCCGCAAACTCTGTTTGATCCCTTAAATGACGATAACACCACTTATATAAACCCCAAAACCAGTGAAGTTGGCACGTTGTGTAAATCGTATATCAAAACAATACAATGATTTGCAAATATAACTTAGAGGGCGGGGGTTACCCACATATGCGGTCCTCTCCAAGGTTCCTCATAGTCATTCACATCGACGTCCCACTGGGGTGAGTTTTTCCTTGCCCTCATGTGGGCTCTGTACCGAGGATGTCGTTGTGGCTTGTGCAGCACTTAGGGCTATATAAATAAACGTTGATTGATTGATTGATTGATATATTCAATTGAATACACTGCAAAGATATTTAATGTTCGAACTGGAAAAACTTTGTTATTTTTTGCAAATATTAGCTCATTTGGAATTTGATGCCTGCATCATGTTTCAAAAAAGCTGGCATAAGTGGCAAAAAGACTGAGAAAGCTGAGGAATGCTCATCAAACACTTATTTGGAACATCCCACAGGTGAACAGGCTAATTGGGAACAGGTGGGTGCCATGATTGGGTATGAAGTCAGTCTACCCCAGGGCAGCTGTGGCTACAAATGTAGCTTACCACCACCAGGTGTGAATGAATGATGGGTTCCCACTTCTCTGTGAGCGCTTTGAGTATCGAACATTAGAAAAGCGCGATATACAATTTAATCCATTATTATAAAGGCAGATTCCATGAAATACTCAGTAATTTACAAACAGCGATGGGGCGAGGGTCACCACTTTGTGAACAAATGCGTGAGCAAATTGTCGAACAGTTTAAGAACAACATTTCTCAACCAGCTATTGCAAGGAATTTAGGAATTTCACCATCTACGGTCTGTTATATCATCAAAAGGTTTAGAGAATCCAAATAAATCACTGCACGTAAGTGATGATATTACGGACCTTCAATCCCTCAGGCTGTACTGCATCAAAAACCGACATCAGTGTGTAAAGGATATCACCACATGGGCTCAGAAACACTTCAGAAACCCACTGTCAGTAACTACAGTAGGTCGCTACATCTGTAAGTGCAAATTAAAATTCTACTATGCAAAGCAAAAGCCATTTATCAACAACACCCAGAAACGCCGCCGGCTTCACTGGGCCCACGCTCATGTAAGATGAACTCATGCAAAGTGGAAAAGTGTTCTGTGGTCTGACGAGTCCACATTTCAAATTGTTTTTGGAAACTGTGGACGTCGTGTCCTTTGGACCAAAGAGGAAAAGAACCATCCATACTGTTCCAGGCACAAAGTTGAAAAGCCAGCATCTGTGATGGTATGGGGGTGTATTAGTGCTCAAGACATGGGTAACTTACACATCTGTGTAGGCACCATCAATGCTGAAAGGTACATACAGGTTTTGGAGCAACATATGTTGCCATCCAAGCAACGTTACCATGGACGCGCCTGTTTATTTCAACAAGACAAACCACGTGTTACAACAACGTGGCTTCATAGTAAAAGAGTGCGGGTACTAGACTGGCCAGCCTGTAGTCCAGACCTGTCTCCCATTGAAAATGTGTGGCGCAACATGAAGCCTAAAATACCACAACAGAGACCCCCGGACTGTTGAACAACTTAAGCTGTACATCAAGCAAGAATAGGAAATAATTACACCTGAAAAGCTTCAAAAATGCGTCTCCTCAGTTCCCAAACATTTACTGAGCATTGTTAAAAGGAAAGGCCATGTAACACAGTGGTAAAAATGCCTCGGTGCCAACTTTTTTGCAATGTCTTGCTGCTATTAAATTTTTAAGTTAATGAGTATTTGCGTTTTGTAGTTTCATAACACTTATGCTATAGCATTTTTTAAATCAAACACTAGACCAGGTGTCTGCAATCCGTGGTTCTGGAGCCGCATGTGTTTTTCTTTCTGCCTTCTTTTTGAGGCTCCCTCAGATTTAGTTTGACCCCTTAGTGAGAAGGTTGCATTTTTAGAAAGAGTTCTATAATTTCCCACTGTCTATGAGGCCGTGAACACACACAGGCTGAGTCCTGAGGTGAAAGAAAGGCAAGTAAAGGAGAGTTCAAGCCTGTGTTCAGTTCAGCTTCTTGAGTGTGCAACCCCTTAGGTAATCTAACCATGAATACCGTATTGTTTGGACTATAAGGCACACTTAAAGTCTTTTCTTTTTAGCAAAAATCCGGTGCGCCTAATGTACGTATTCATTTTGATTGTGCTTACCGACCTTGAAGCAATTTTATTTGGTACATGGTGCAATGATAAGTGTGATCAGTAGATGGCAGTCACACATAAGAGATACGTGCGGACTGTTCAATAAATGACGCTAACAAGTACTTAGTCCAAGACTGACCCGCAATGCCCTCCATCTTGAATACGGCGGACCAATATTTGAGTTGTGTCTATTCTTTGTTTTTTTTTAGACGTACAGCGTATTTCTTCCTCTTTTGGGCTTGTCAGCAGTATATGTTGTAACAGCAAGCGCAGGTATTGCAATCTTTCCAGGTGGGTGTTTGGCAGCCATGCTTTCCTGCAAACACGTGTGTGGAGGGGGGCGTGGCCTTCGGGCCTGCCGCGGAATGGGGTGTGCCAGGACCGGCCTCGAAGACAGCGACAGCCGCGTAGATGGCCCATGCGGGCCTTGTTATCTAATCACCTGTCACCTTTATTAGCAGCAGCCGTGATGAGACGAGTAGTTGGAGTTGGAGGTGCTGCTGCACAGACGCAGAAAAGATTTGGAAAGCAAAAGTCTCTCACCTTGTGAGAACAAAATAAAACAGTGTTATACCCTGAATTCCTGGCTCTCGTGGTAGTGTGTGGTGGTCTGAAGAACCCACTAGAGGGCAACCTCTACAACGTGCTTCACTATATATCGCATCAGCCAATGAGGCTCCTCCTTCGTGGGCTCTGCTCACCCCTCCTTTCTCTAAGTCCTGTGATTGGACTTGGAGGGGTTGATCGCCAGAAAAACAAATTATTTTGTCTTCTGGGTTTCATTTACTAAAGCACTTATTTATAAGGCACAGACAGCACACAGACATACTATTTTTTAACAAATGATTACGATATACTGTATGACGCTAATAGGATTTTTTTTTTAGTTAAAGAATGTAACTTGGGGACCCCAGCTTTAAGCAACACCAAAACTTTGAAGTTTCATTGAGAATATAGAACATTGCACACGGGACTCAAAAATCTGTCAAAATGTTTCAGTACGACTTTGGTAATCTATGAAGCCGCACCACTTGATGGACTTGACAGCTATCATAGTCAGACGTACTGTGCTTCATTCAACATACAGTTATTTTATATAGTGTGTTAGAGATGTCCGATAATGGTTTTATTTTCCGATATTGTCCAACTCTTAATTACCGATTCCAATATCAACCGATACCGATATATACAGTCGTGGAATTAACACATCATTATGCCTAATTTTGTTGTGATGTCCCGCTGGATGCATTAAACAATGTAACATGGTTTTCCAAAATGCCAACATGGCACTGCCATATCTATTATTGAAGTCACAAAGTGCATTTATTATTTTTAACATGCCTCAAAACAGCAGCTTGGAATTTGGGACATGCTCTCCCTAAGAGAGCATGAGGAGGTTGAGGTGGGCGGGGTTCGGGATAGGAGTTAGCGGGGGGGTGTATATTGTAGCATCCCGGAAGAGTTGGTGCTGCAAGGGGTTCTGGGTATTTGTTCTGTTGTGTTACGGTCCGGATGTTCTCCCGAAATGTGTTTGTCATTCTTGTTTGGTGTGGGTTCACAGTGTGGCACATATTTGTAACAGTGTTAAAGTTGTTTATACGGCCACCCTCAGTGTGACCTGTATGGCTATTGACCAATTATGACTTGCATTCACTTGTGTGTGTGAAAAGCCGTAGATATTATTGGTGCTCTGTACTTCTCCCTACGTCTGTGTACCACTCCGCACAGCGGCGTTTTAAAAAGTCATACATTTTACTTTTTGAAACCGATGCCGATAATTTCCGATATTACATTTTAAAGCATTTATCGGCCGATAATATCGGCAGTCTGATATTATCGGACATCTCTATAGTGTGTATAAAGACCCCAAAATAGCACATTGAGACATTATCTGTCGTTCTGTTTTGCAACAATATGCAAAATCCACTTTTCCTACCTATTGGTACCTGCTGATGTGTTTTTGGGATCTGCATAAATTCTGAAAATTTGCACATGTCCGCCTTTGTAGTCCGATGCCGTAGTCAATAAGCTTCTTTTTCTCTATCCTCTTGTTGTGGGGCCTTCATCCTCCGCTGTTGCCATTTCTAATATAAAGTAGCGTACAGTTCTTACTTATATCTGTCAGTAGATCGCTATGGAAGCGCTAAAAACTACAGGTACAACAAAGAGAAGCCGCAGTCAAAGTGTAGGCACGTAAATAAGACCACCCACAAAACGGCATCCCCTGAAGAGACGGTCAGAAAGCGGCTTGAAGATGATCTGTAAAACATAATCTATGCAACATTTTTGACTAAATATGTTATGTAGACCACAAGGAAGTGTATTAAATGTAGAAACAAATCCCAATATGACCCCTATGAAAATAGACCTGAATAGAGCCACTCATCGGCAGTGCGCCTTATAATCCGGTGCGCCCTATGGTTAGAAAAATACGGTATTTGCCAAAACAGAAAAGAGAAAAGGATATATTTCACATGGACAGATTGCTTTTCTTGTAAAATAAAAAATGACAACTTTTAAAAAGTTTATAAACTGTGTTACGTTTTGCGGATCTATACTATTTTTCTTCAGTGGAAGAGGCGGCAAGTTGTCTCTTTTGATGGTAAAAACTGCAGACCCCTGCACCAGACAAAAAACGACTCACATTTTATTTCTGGGTGTAGCGAAGCAAAACACCAAATTATTTTTGAACTCTAGAAAAAAAATACACTGGTTCTTCTCGTATTAACGATTAAAATAGTCAACAAAGGCCAGTTTGTATTCTATTATGACTTAAGTTTAAGTGTGCAGAGGTCCTTTAAATGTATATGTCGTGTCAACAGTGAAAGCACATAAATATGTCCTATGTTCTATTTTCATCATAAATGTTTCTCTTTTTTGATCTGTCCATTGCTAGCTTATTGGGGTTTGACAGCTAACAACAATACAACGCATAAGTGGTGTGACGTACATTTCGATCTACAACATATTACAATATGTTTTATTTTTATATTACAAGATCACCGAACTCTCCAAATTAACAAATGTTACATTGAAATAAACTACCTATCCATCCATCCATCCATTTTCTACTACTTATTCCCTTCAGGGTCGCGGGGGGCGCTGGAGCCTATCTCAGCAACAATCGGGCGGAAGGCGGGGTACACCCTGGACAAGTCACCACCTCATCGCAGGGCCAACACAGATAGACAGACAACATTCACACACTATGGCCAATTTAGTGTTGCCAATCAACTTATCCCCAGGTGCAACAAAATTGAATACATTAAAATCAAATAGCTAATATTTATTGACGTTTTTTTCCAAAGCCAACGGGGGCGAGGGCCGAAGGCATGAGATAGCCGCATGAGGCTTCAGAGCCGTAGGTTGCAGACCGCTGATGTACTGTATTTTCCGGACTATGAGGCGCACTTAAAATTCTTTTTTTTTCCTCAAAACTCGACAGTGCGCCTTATAATCCGGTGCGCCTAATGTAAAGAATAAGTTTGGTTGAGCTCACCCACCTCGAAGCTATTTTATTTGGTACATGGTGTAATGATAAGTGTGACCAGTAGATGGCAGTCAAACATAAGAGATAAGTGTAGCCTGCACTATGATGGCAACATGACTCAAGTAAACAACACCAACATTTTAAATGTTCCATTGAAAATATAGAGCATTACACACGGCGCTCAAAAATCTATCAAAATGTTTTTGTACGACTTTGGTAAGCTATGAAGCCACACCGCTTGATAGATTGTACTGTGCTTCAACACACAAGTATTATTATGGTGTGTGTATAATATACATATTATCTGGCGTTTTGTTTCGCAATATTATGCAAAAGCAACTTTTCTTACCTTCTGGTACCTGCTGATCTGTATTTGGGATCTGCATAAAACCTGAAAAATTGCGCGCGTCTGCGCTGACGTCGTAGTCGATAAGCTTCTTCTTTTTCTCTATCTTCTTGTTACGGGACATTCATCCTCCACTGTTGCCATTTCTAATATGAAGTAGTGTAAAGTTCTTACTTATGTATGTCAGTAAACTCGCCATGAAAGCGCTAAAACATACCGGTGTAGTGAGTTTACATTATTCACCCAAGGAACTTTAGTTATTAGAGTTCCGGTCGGACGTTTTTTCATGGGACACATTTAGGGTGTGGTTGTTTCCGGATGAGGAGATGCTGCTCTGTTATTGATTTAAGTAAAGTCTGAATGTCATTAAAACAGTTAGCTCCATCTTTTGATACTTCTTCCACTCCCGTCCTTGCATGCTACACCACTACAACAAAGATGACGAAGGTGAGCCACGTAAATAAGACCGCCCACAAAACGGCGCATCCGGAAGCGACTGTCAGAAAGCGGCTTGAAGATGATCTGTAAAACATAATCTATGCAACATTTTGACGAAAGAACCACCATTACATGTTATGTAGACCACAAGGAAGTGTTTTACATTTAGAAAAAAAATAAAAATCTGACTCCTTTAATGCGACCTATAATCTGGTGGGCATAATGTATGAAAAAAGTCCAAAAATAGACCATTCATCGGCAGTGCGCCTTATAATCTGATGCACACTATGGTCTGGAAAATACGGTATTCCATTTTGGAATAAGGCTGTAACACAACAAAATGTGGAAAAAGTGAAACTCTGTGAATACTTTTGCGGATGCACTATATCTGCAGCTGTAACTTTCAGATGATATTATTATAACGTAAAAACAAACAAAACAAAAAGGTGACAACTTACTTATGTGCCAAAATAATTTATTAGAAAAGACAACTGAATGCATATAAAGCAGGGGCACAACCATATCATGATCTCAAATTTAAATAATCCCTTACCTATTAAACTATTGTTGACATATGTGACTTAAAGAATTGGACAAGTTTGACTAGTATAAAAGAGTACAAATATTTGGCAAACTTTCTTCTATTGAAAAAGAACAAATATAAATGTTTCAGATGCCCTAAAGTGCAGCCTTTCAACATTTGGCTGTGTCACTTGGAACCGTGGCACAGTGAAAAGTGGCACAATGCAGTCCAGACCCTATTTGTTACGTCTCAACAACACACACTCTTATTTTAATCTATTCATCTTCATTGTCACATAGCGGCATGTAAACTGCGGTGGTTATATTTATGTATTCATATTTATGGAAGTGAAGGTGAATATTTCGACCTAGTTGATCCACCCATTTTTTTTGTTTGGTATTTTAATCATCTTATTATATATTATATACTCCCCTGAATTATTACATTGTTAAAAATAATTTAATTCATATAAACGTAATACAATGATTTGCAAATCCTTTTCAACCCATATTCAATTGAATGCACTACAAAGACAAGATATTTGATGTTCAAACTCAAACTTTATTTTTCTTTTGCAAATAATAATTAACTTAGAATTTCATGGCTGCAACACGTGCCAAAGTAGTTGGGAAAGAGCATGTTCACCACTGTGTTACATGGCCTTTCCTTTTAACAACACTCAGTAAACGTTTGGGAACTGAGGAAACTAATTGTTGAAGCTTTGAAAGTGGAATTCTTTCCCATTCTTGTTTTATGTAGAGCTTCAGTCGTTCAACAGTCCGGGGTCCCCGCTGTCGTATTTTACGCTTCATAATGCGCCACACATTTTCAATGGGAGACAGGTCTGGACTGCAGGCGGGCTAGGAAAGTACCCGCACTCTTTTTTTACGAAGCCACGCTGTTGTAACACGTGCTGAATGTGGCTTGGCATTGTCTTGCTGAAATAAGCAGGGGCGTCCATGAAAAAGACGGCACTTAGATGGCAGCATATGTTGTTCCAAAACCTGTATGTACCTTTCAGTATTAATGGTGCCTTCACAGATGTGTAAGTTACCCATGCCTTGGGCACTAAAGCACCCCCATACCATCACAGATGCTGGCTTTTGAACTTTGCGTCAATAACAGTCTGGATGGTTCGCTTCCCCTTTGGTCCGGATGACACGATGTCGAATATTTCCAAAAACAATTTGAAATGTGGACTTGTCAGACCACAGAACACTTTTCCACTTTGCATGAGTCCATCTTAGATAATCTCGGGCCCAGAGAAGCCGGCGGCGTTTCTGGATGTTGTTGATAAATGGCTTTCGCTTTGCATAGTAGAGATTTAACTTGCACTTACAGATGTAGCGACGAACTGTATTTAGTGACAGTGGTTTTCTGAAGTGTTCCTGAGCCCATGTGGTGATATCCTTTAGAGATTGATGTCGGTTTTTGATACAGTGCCGTCTGAGGGATCGAAGGTCACGGTCATTCAATGTTGGTTTCCGGCCATGCCGTTTACGTGGAGTGATTTCTCCAGATTCTCTGAACCTTTTGATGATATTATGGACCGTAGATGTTGAAATCCCTAAACTTCTTGCAATTGCACTTTGAGAAACGTTGTTCTTAAACTGTTTGACTATTTGCTCACGCAGTTGTGGACAAAGGGGTGTACCTCGCCCCATCCTTTCTTGTGAAAGACTGAGCATTTTTTGGGAAGCTGTTTTATAACCCAATCATGGCACCCATCTCTTCTTAATTAACCTGCACACCTGTGGGATGTTCCAAATAAGTGTTTATCAGTATTTATTGCCACCTTTCCCAACTTCTTTGTCACGTGTTGCTGGCATCAAATTCTAAAGTTAATGTTTATTTGAAAAAAAAAAAAAAGTTTATCAGTTTGAACATCAAATATGTTGTCTTTGTAGCATATTCAACTGAATATGGGTTGAAAATTATTTGCAAATCATTGTATTCCGTTTATATTTACATCTAACACAATTTCCCAACTCATATGGAAACGGGGTTTGTATATACATACATACATAGATATATATATATATATATATATACACACACAAATATACATATATATATATATATATATACATACATATATATATATACATATATATATACACATAAACATATATACACACATATATATATATACATATATATATAAATATACACATATATATACACATATATATATACATATATATACACATATATACACACACATATATACATATATATACACATATACACACACACACACACACATATATATATATACACACACACACACACACACACACACACGTATATATATATATATATATATATATATATATATATATATATATATATAAGAAAAAATAATATATATATACACATATACATTTATTCATATTATATATGGCTCCCTCAGCATTTACAACTATTTTAGAAAAAAAAAGGATTTTTGGTCCAGCTCTAATATCAGATCTAATATCAGTTAGTGAAATTACCTGGCCTTTCTCATTCAGTGAATGTACAATTTTAATTTCCACCACAAATCATATATACAAGAGAATGTGAGGAGATATTTGTTGGAACCCCATCAAGTACTTGGTGTCTCCTTTACATCCCGTGTGCTGTTGTCGTCCAACCACATGTACATTCTGGACTTCGGTTTTGACACCAAGAAGCCAAGAGGTCAAGTGTCAGGTTAGCCGTCCGGCTCTAATTCTGTCCCAACGCAGAGGTCGCACTGGGGGCGGGGGGGAGAATATTTCCGACGTGAGAATTTCAGACCAAAATCGTCTCCCACCTGGTTGAGGTGGTGCAGCACCTGTGGACAAAGCAAGCTTCTCAGTCTGTGTGTGTGTTTGTGATGAAAGGTCCCCTATTATGCAAAACAGACTTTTTACCTCCAAACACGAGAAAAAACGATCAAGGCTTATTTATTGTACTTTTGAGAAACGGGATTACGTGACACCAAGGAAAAAGCTCCTTGCTCATGTTTATAATAATGCCTCTGACCAGATTAAAGCTCGACAAATATGCCCCTACCAATTCACAATTTAATAAAAAACAGGTCTACACGTCTTAGAATAAAGATTGATGCTTTGCAAACCAATGTGTCAGAAAGCTGCATACGGTGGGAGTTGTTCGTTTGATTGTTTTGCTGTTCTCCAGTGAATAGTCGAACCTAGCATGGTGTTGCTGTTAAAACAAGTCTCAATCTTAGCTCTTTAGCTCACACAGGTATGCTAGTGCTGCTAAAATGTGTGTTCTCATCCTATTTTTCCTTGTAGAATTTGCTGTATCCATGATGTTAGGTAAATACAGAATTGCAGTGTAGACAAAGGACGCAAATTACGCAACAGCGTTTCTTGAAGCCACACACTCTGCCGGAGACAAGCATGGATCAACACAGCTTATCAACATTAAAGCTATTGTAAACACAATCAAACTGGTGCGTACCCAATAGGGCTAACAAATAGCATTTTGGGGCATTGTGGGCAACACACTATTGTGGGACCTCTGAAACGTATTTAAAATAGTTGAAAAATGCAAAATGAAACCCATAATAAATATAGTGGTACGTCAACATTAGAGTGTTTTGAGATAAGAGCTGTCTCTTTGCTAATGGTTATGCTTTAAATTACAAGCATCTCTGCCATCAGTTGGAGTAGCAAATGTCACAGTGAACCCCATAAGATCCACCCAAAACATCTGGTCTTACTTGCTAGCATTATCTTATAGCTAGAGATGGACATACATTTGTTTTCCTGCACGAGGAAGGAAAAATGTGAGTGTGAAAAAAACAGTGCTGAGAAGAATGGGATGATTATATTCATTTAATTAAAAAAAAAATAAAATCATCCCAAAAAGACCGAGCGTGACGTCGACAATTTGAGCGTATCACTGCTCGTCTGCACCACACTGAAGCAGAGTAGGTTAACGCCAACCAATGATGTTAAAATAACATCTAAATGGCTGACATTTATCCATGAAAATATAAAAATGCTGCTAATTGTGTGTTTGACAGAGAAGCAGGTGGAAGGAGATACCATAGACATCCACTCTCCAAAGTAAGTACTGTACATTATTATTACATTACGTCATAAAACTACTGTAGTTGTTCGTGCTACATTATAGTGTATTGTTTTTATACAACATTTATTATTCAAAAAGTTGTTTTTCTTTTAAAAAGGTATGTTACATGTTAAAACGGTGCTGTTTTGGGGGGGCCAAACACCAAATAAATTGATTTCAATTCATTCAATCGGCAACACTGATTTGAGATACAAGAGTTTTGAGTTAAGAGCTCTGTCACAGAACCGATAAAGCTTGTAAGTTGAGATACTACTGTAATTAATTTTTCAAAAAATACGTAAAAAAAATATTGTCGTATGGTATGGGACCTTTAACCCTTGTGTGGTGTTCGAGGACAATAAAGACATACCTCATCCAGCATGTCTTTGGTGTGGGCAGCAGACATGCAGAAGCGAGCTCGGGCTTCCGTAATCGGCGTGGCGGGGAATCCGACCACAACCACGGCAATTTTCCTCTTCAGCATCTCTCGAGCAAAAGCGCTGGTCAGAGGAACGAACATTTGTTACATATTCTGGTTCACTACAAGATGTACATTTTTATGAAGAGATACATTGGCATTGTGTTCCTGTAAAACTACTTCTTGCTCAAATAGTGTATATTGTTGACTGTTTTACTATCTCAGCCAAGGGGGCGATGCTTTCATTGCTGTTTATTCGCTTTTTAGCACCATTACACAAAAACTACTAACAGTTTTCATGGAAAACTGTTCCTTTTACTTTGTGAAATAAATACTACAGATTTTAGTGCATATCCTGATAAAGGTGCATACTTGTAAACATTGTAACAAACATTCTTGATTTCTTAGATAAAATGTAGGTTGAAGCAGGACGTGGCTCTCTATAAGGTGCTGATCCACGTGGTGGAGGTCTGCCATTCTAGCAGTGGCGGGCCGTGCGTTTCTCACTTAGGCCTTCAATGATTACCTCTCAAAAAGCCATAATTTATATCACCACCTGACCATTGCTTCAAATATTATACAGGAACACATTCATGCACCACCTGGCATTGAATCTCCTCAACAGTGTACAAAACGGGTTATTTTCTGGCACATTTAAAAATCAATAAACCCGCATCAGCCATTAAAACACTTATGTGGTACTGTCAAAATTAAAATTGCAAAAAACATATTAAACTTGAAAAAATAAAGACATAAAATATTTGATCTCACAATTTGTAGGACCCATTCGACGCCATATATATGCCAGTGGTACACCTTGTAGTCGTTTGATTCGAATGGAAATGGCGGGCATTTCCCCATTTCATCGTCGGAACAGCTGAGCTAGCTTCCGGGGTTGGCCGACATCATCTCACAAGATGTAAGATCTCTTTAAATATCCTTCTTGGAAATGGCCTTGCAAATATATATCTGCCACCTAATCAACGTTTTGTTCTCCTTCTTTGTGGATTACGACACAACACTTCCTGCTTCCTGCTAAATTGCAACTTGTGAATGACAAGTGAGTATCCAATCACAGTCTTGTTAACATCAGGCTACCTAGATAGGCTATTGTCAACAACTTGTGATCTGATTGACTATTGCAACGGTTTTTCAACTGTATGTGTTCTCAAATTCATCCGCTAAGTGTCCCGGTGAGTATCCAATCACAAGACACATAAATGTCACTTTCAACCTTAGGCCAGCTCGAAGGCCTTACTGATAACAACTCGTGATCGGATTGGCTGTCGCAATTGTCTATCAACTGTATGTGCCCGCTCACTTAAAATGCACGGACGCCTGCATTGTTTGATTCTGAAGGCCCCGGGCAGATTTGGTACAGCATGGCAACAAAAGCTAGCTGAATTCTGATTGGATACAAACTCTAACCTAAAACAACAGCACTGGAAAGAGCATAATATGACGAATATAATATAAATACTTTCAGATATTTAGGGAAAGTAAATTAAAAAATACTTTTATCTTTATTTATGATAATGATTTCTGGTTATGTTAGGCCAGCAGAGAAGGCCTTGCTGGCCCTGACGGCCCATCACTGCATTCTAGTACTGACATATCTTTTTCACGTCTTATTTGGATCTTAGCGTCCAAACAGAGCCGTCCTGCCTCGCTGTGTGATCATGCAGCAACTCTTTCTCAGGGCTCGTGCGCGTCAACATGCACTAAAAGACACATTATACCTGAGTGGGTTCTGCATAATAGCTACCTGATGTTTTCTCCTCAGTAGTCACAGATACGAGTCAACCCAAACAGTCCACACCAGTGATTCATGGAAACTTCTAAATGTGGGCCGTGGCAGCCGTTCAAATCGCTTCAACATGAAACGCGCTGATGTGGCTGAAAATTGCTCGTGACAACAAACAACGCTGACATGAGCGTTTAATGCTTGAAAATGGGTCCGCGCACAGTTCATCTGACAAGATGCGCACTGCAGCCTGAAGGAGGCTTGTGTATGTCAACAATGTGTGCTTGTGTTAGTGTGGTGCTTGGTCGACTGCAGCATCCTTACACTACTTTGCCCGGCATATAGAGCAGGATAGGGACCACGGGGGAGTCGTCGTTGCCGTAGATGATGAAGCCCATCTCCTTCACTTTGGCCCTGAAGTATCGAGTGTTCTGCGCCAGCTGCCGAATGCGTCTGATGCCTTCAGTTAAAACAAGCGAGAGATATGTTTTGATTTATTTTGAAAATATTTTCACAAAACTTATATGATTTCTTCCTTTGCAGACTTATAAATGTTGTTACAATATTGGACACTCCTGTTAAACAATGCCAAAGTTCATACATCTGGACAAAGCTCAAACAAAATCTCGTTGTTCATGTATGACTTAAGTGTTATTATGACAATGACAATAAAGGAATTGATTGATTGTAAGCTTGCACGCAGTTTTTTAACAGTGGGCCATTTGTGACATCACTGATTGACAGACGTACATATGTAGTGGAGTTGTCCCGATACAAATTTTTTGGTACCGCTATTGGTACCAAAATGTATTTTGATACTTTTCAAAATAAGGGGGACCACAATAAATTTAATTATTGGCTTTATTTTAACATAAAATCTTATGATATATTAAACATATCTTTCTCATTGCAATCGAACAATTTTGTCATAAAATAAAATAGTGAACATACAAGACAACTTATCTTTTAGTAGTAAGGAAGCAAACTAAGGCTCTTAATTAGGCTGCTGACGTAGGCAGGAACATATTTTGTCATATCAGATTGCATTATTTTGTCAGAATTATGAGTGACAAGCGGTAGAAAATGGATTATTAACCTACTTGTTCATTTTCTGTTAATATCTGCATACTTTCTGTTTTAACTTGTTCTACTGTAACCCATTCCTCTTTGCACAACCTCTCAAGCTCCATCAGCTTGGATGAAACATCCAGGATGAACATTGCTGCATTCATCTCAGTCAGGGAGGTGACCAAGAACCCGATGGTCACTGTCAGAGCTACAGCATTTCTCTGTGGAAAGAAGAGAACCTTCCAGAAGGACAACCATCTCTGCCGCAAACCACCAATCAGGCCTGTATGGTGTAGTGGGCAAACGTACGCCCTTTTTTTTTTTGTAAAAGGTTTGCCAAAATGCACCGAAAAGACTCTCAGATAATGAGAAACATATTTCTTTGGTCTGATGAGACAAATATTTAACTTTTTGGCGTGAATGCCAGGCGTCATGTTTGGAGGAAACCAGGCACCGTTCATCACCAGGCCAATACCATCACTACAGTGAAGCATGTTGGTGGCAGCATCATGCTGCGGGTATGTTTTTCAGCAGCAGGATAAAGGGAAAATGAATGCAATGTACAGAGACATCCTGGATAAAAAAAAAACCCGATGGAGCTTAAAAGGTGCTGTCAAGAAAAATGGGCAAAGAGGAATGGGCAAAATTGCCCAAAGATTGGTGTGCGAAGCTTGTGGCATCGTATTCAAAAATACTTGAGGCTGTAATTGCTGCCAAAGGTACATCAATTAATAAGTATTGAGCAAAGGCTGTGAAAACTTATGTACATGTGATTTTTTTTTTTTAATTTGCTAAATTAAATTTAAAAAAAACTTTTCACATTGTCATTATGGGGTATCGTCTGTAGAATTTTGAGGACAAAAATGAATTTATTCCATTTTGGGATAAGGCTGTAAAAGCAAAGCGCTGTGAATACTTTCCAGATGAACTGTACAACTATGAACAAGCTTACTGATGTGTTTAGTGGGA
Source organism: Nerophis lumbriciformis (assembly GCF_033978685.3). Lineage (NCBI taxonomy): Eukaryota > Metazoa > Chordata > Actinopteri > Syngnathiformes > Syngnathidae > Nerophis > Nerophis lumbriciformis. Next base: position 29,021,725 of record NC_084549.2, read on the forward strand.
CAGGCAAAAGTTAGGTCTACGAAAATGCAGTCGTTTATAAATCATACAATGTTTTCTGTGCAAGCAAATGCATCACAGACCAGTCCCTGGACCAGTGGTTGAGGACTGCTGATCTAAACCACAAGGAAATGTGTTACATGTAGATTTTATTAGGTCCCCTTTGAACGACTAAAAAATAATTCCTACAATTTTTAGTGTAATTAAAACATTTAAATTATCGGTGTTACACTACGCTCGCAACTGGGCCTTATGCAGCAGTGACCCACCAGGTCAAGAATCAATCAATCAATCAAAGTGTATTTATATAGCCCTTAATCACAAGTGTCTCAAAGGGCTGCACAAAGCACAACGACATCCTCGGCTCAGATCCCACATCAGGGCAAGAAAAAAACTCAACCCAATGGGATACAATGAGAAACCATGGAGGGGACCACAGATGTGGGCACCCCTCACCCCCTGGGCGACCGGTGCAATGAAGAAAAGAAGATAGGTAGGTCTTTATTGGCATTGCACAAGTACAACGAAACTTTGGTGAGATGAGGCTTGCAAGCAAATTTTTATAATGCAGCTTAGTGCAACATACAGGATAATAATATATAAAACCCGTTTCCATATGAGTTGGGAAATTGTGTTAGATGTAAATATAAACGGAATACAATGATTTGCAAATCCTTTTCAACCCATATTCAATTGAATGCACTACAAAGACAAGATATTTTATGTTCAAACTCATAAACTTTATTTTTTTTTTGCAAATGATAATAAACTTAGAATTTCATGGCTGCAACACGTGCCAAAGTAGTTGGGAAAGGGCATGTTCACCACTGTGTTACATGGCCTTTCCTTTCAACAACACTCAGTAAACGTTTGGGAACTGAGAAGACACATTTTTTAAGCTTCTCAAGTGGAATTCTTTCCCATTCTTGCTTGATGTACAGTTTAAGTTGTTAAACAGTCTGGGGGTCTCCGTTGTGGTATTTTAGGCTTCATAATGCGCCACACATTTTCAATGGGAGACAGGTCTGGACTACAGGTAGGCCAGTCTAGTACCCGCACTCTTTTACTATGAAGCCACATTGATGTAACACGTGGCTTGGCATTGTCTTGCTGAAATAAGCAGGGGCATCCATGGTAACGTTGCTTGGATGGCAACATATGTTGCTCCAAAACCTGTATGTACCTTTCAGCATTAATGGCGCCTTCACAGATGTGTAAGATACCCATGTCTTGGGCACTAATACACCCCCATACCATCACAGATGCTGGCTTTTCAACTTTGCGCCTATAACAATCCGGATGGTTCTTTTCCTCTTTGGTCCGGAGGACACGACGTCCACAGTTTCCAAAAACAATTTGAAATGTGGACTTGTCAGACCACAGAACACTTTTCCACTTTGTATCAGTCCATCTTAGATGAGCTCAGGCCCTTCGATGGCGTTTCTGGGTGTTGTTGATAAACGGTTTTCGCCTTGCATAGGAGAGTTTTAACTTGCACTTACAGATGTAGCGACCAACTGTAGTTACTGACAGTGGGTTTCTGAAGTGTTCCTGAGCCCATGTGGTGATATCCTTTACACACTGATGTCGCTTGTTGATGCAGTACAGCCTGAGGGATCGAAGGCCACGGGCTTAGCTGCTTACGTTTTCTCCAGATTCTCTGAACCCTTTGATGATATTACGGACCGTAGATGATGAAATCCCTAAATTCTTTGCAACAGCTGGTTGAGAAAGGTTTTTCTTAAACTGTTCAACAGTTTGCTCACACATTTGTTGACAAAGTGGTGACCCTTGCCCCATCTTTGTTTGTGAATGACTGAGCATTTCATGGAATCTACTTTTATACCCAATCACGGCACCCACCTGTTGCCAATTTGCCTGTTCACCTGTGGGATGTTCCAAATAAGTGTTTGATGAGCATTCATCAACTTTATCAGTATTTATTGCCACCTTTCCCAACTTCTTTGTCACGTGTTGCTGGCATCAAATTCTAAAATTAATGATTATTTGCACAAAAAAAATGTTTATCAGTTTGAACATCAAAAATGTTGTTTTTGTAGCATATTCAACTGAATATGGGTTTTAAATGATTCGCAAATCATTGTATTCCGTTTATATTTACATCTAACACAATTTCCCAACTCATATGGAAACGGGGTTTGTAATAATCATCCGCAACGTCATGATTTTAAAGTTTTTGTCAAGACGGACGCAGTCAAGAGTGATCTGTCCAAAGACGTGTTCTCAGTCAGTTGTCAGTGGTATTTAACGCAATGTTAGTTCTTATCTTATTATGTGAGTCCTACACTTCCATCTGGGCCTGAGCAGCCTCCCCTATGAAGTTGATGGTGATTACAACTCAGCTGCAGCAGCAGATGGTTCAGTTTTTTCCGCAGACGGGCACGCTGTGTGGACTCGCGTTCTGCCAGACTGAGAGCCCTTGCAGATATTACACTTTTTTTTTTTTTTTTTTTTTTACACAAAACGCACAAGTGAACACATTTAATGCTTTAAGTGTCACATGTATTTCAGGTAGGGAATTAGGAACAAATCAAATCCGGCGGGGGCCGCCTTCGCGGCCAAACCCCCCCCCGACCTCCCTTTTACCACCCCCGTCTTCCTTAACGAGCCAGCTAGCTACGTGGCTCAATCTTGGAGCCGGGTTCTGTTTGCCTCTGATTACCTGGGAACAGATTGTAAGGGGTGGACGAGAACATTTAAAATCTTCTAATCTTAGATGCGGGAAAACACATAGCATGCAGGCACAAGCACAGATGCACGGGCTTCGTTTTGTAGACGACAGGACAAGACAAGGAAAAAGGGGAAGTGGAGGCCAAGAAAACTCAAAAACCTGATGCTACATCCAGAAATCAGGAGGAGTGCTCAGACAGTGTGTGACGTTCTCTTTGTCGGAGTTCCTCCATGTTTCTGACCTCTTGCCGCCCATTTGCTGTCAAGTGTGAAATTCAACGTTGGGGAGAAAAACAGGGGCGGCGGAGGAAGACGGAGTCGGAGCAGAATGAAACTAATGTGGCGCAGGCATAGAGATAAACGAACACGTCTTGTTTACAAGTGATCTGTCGGACACTGGAGTCATTGTTTTTGCTGGACGACAGGTCTCAGCAGTTATTTCATTGGGCTACGTGAGATGCAAGGCATGCTTGGTTCACAGCCAGACACTAAAAAGACTGCATATTTTATAGTCTAGTCCGTCACACTGATTATGGTCTGTCATATTAATTAAAGCACTGCAGAACTAAAGCTGCACTGTCAATGACCTGAATAATTCTGGTGACCTTTTTACTTATTATTCTTATTAGGCATGAATTTGGTTGCATTCTACCTGTGCAAGCCTAGTATGAGGGGTTTGGTTCTTTGGTGGTACTGCAACTAATGACCAATTCCCTGCCCTCGTGTCTGATACCATTAAAGCAGAAACTATTCAGAGGTCCACGGTTCCTTAAAACACACATGAAAATGATTTCCTCTATGTGAGGGTCACGTGTGCTCGGGTACTCCAACCCCCCTCTTCTTTCTACCCCTGCAGACCCTTGGTAATTGTTACCACATTTTCGGACTGAGCAGCTGTTTGTCTTCCCCTGCGGGTCTGAACTTACTTCTAATGCTAACATTGGTACAGTCCTCTGGATTCAGATTGCTTTTGTTTCCATAAAAATTACACACAGGTGTAAAGGTTTACGTAAAGACAGGGAGATAGTATTCGTATTGTATGGGTACGGAGATGGTACAGTACTTACCCTCTTCACTTCCATCTTGACCTGTGATGCACTTTATGGTCCGTATGATCTGCTCAGCTATAGGGGGAGACATGCCCGAGGTGTACATGGCGCTGTGGGATCGGCTGCGCAGGTAGTCTACCAGGTCCTGCAATGAAAGTTCGGATGACATGTCGGTCACTGAACGTGATATTCTACAAAAAATATTCACCGAGGGCCCTATTCTCAAGTTTGCGCATAACTGTTTTTATTTTTTACATGCTTGAAGTTATCCATGTTTCTCTTGTTCATATTGTCCTATCCAACCTCCGTACACAAGTGAGGCCCGTGTGCTGATCTCTGGAATAAAGACGGGCTCTTTAATAATGAGGTGAACGTTGCTGTGACATTTTTTTTTGCTGTGTAAAAAATTATGAAACATGAAAGTTTTTCTAACGCTTGTGAATGTCATTGAAATCCATGAAAAAGTTAACACTTTAAATTTAAAAAAGGCTGGAGGCAACCAGGCAGTGCTTTTCATGTGAATGTGTGTTGTCATGGGAAAGGTGTGTATGCACGTCTTCTTCCTGGCTAGATGTGTTTAATAATCTGTAAATTAGACTTTATTTACTTGTTACTATAACCACCCTGATGTTATTTATGAGTTATGTTTAGTACGTATGCTTGTGAAGCTGTGACGCGTCAGAGGGGCTTAAGAGCTGTTTGTGTGTGTGTGTGTTTACGCAGGGGAGCATGACAGTTTAATATTAACTGTTAAAAACTCAATCAAATCAATTGATAGACACTACATTATGTGTACATTTGTTCTATTATATAGTCATATAGTTCAGTGATCATGGTCTAGATCAGGGGTCGGCAACCCAAAATGTTGAAAGAGCCATATTGGACCAAAAATACCAAAAAAAAATCTGTCTGGAGCCACAAAAATTAAAAGCCTTATATAAGTGTTATAATGAAGGCAACACATGATGTAAGTGTCTATATTAGCCTACTATCAAAGGCCGACGCAAATCTTCGATGACAGAAATTTTGTGTTTTAATTTTTATTCTACACATATCAGTGGATGGGATAAATCCTGGAAATGACTGGCTCAGAATGGCCAAAGGTATAGATGTGTGTGTCCAAGTTTAAGGAAACAGCAGGCTGTCTTCTTCTAATGGATGTAATACAATCTTTGCAAGCTGGGTAACGTTTGCTGTGGTCTGGAACAACATGGCGCACAAACAACTATCAGAAATGCAGCCAATATTACATACAGATATGTCAAGAGACATGCAAATATAAATTAAATACACAGAGGACATAAGTAAAGGAAATTCAATGAGCTCAAATATGCCTTCAAAAACGAGGCATAATGATGCAATATGTACATACAGCTAGCCTAAATAGCATGTTAGCATCGATTAGCTTGCACTCATGGACTGACCAAATATTCCTGATATGCACTCCAACAAGTCAATAATATCAACAAAGCTCACCTTTGTGCATCACAGTGTAAAACATTTGGTGGACAAAATGAGACAAAGGAGTGGCATAAAACATGTATTTCTGTGGCAGCATCGGAGAAAGTTGTCCATGTAAACAAACTACAATGAGTTCAAGGATCGCTGAAATTAATAGGACTAAACAGTGCTTGCCAAATACTCTCATCAGTGAAGCATGTACAGCAAACGATGGGATTTATAACAATTAGGAAGGTTTGTGTTAGGTTTGTGCTCCTACAGAAATGATAATAAAACAAAATACAATTTTTTCTTCATCTTTTTCCATATTCACACAGGGAGGTCCAGGGAGCCACTAGGGCGGTGCTAAAGAGCCGCATGCGGCTCGAGAGCCGCGGTTTGCTGACCCACGGTCTAGCTGAAACCGTTGTTAAATCCGTTAGTACCAGAATGTTCAAACTTGGCTGATATACACACGGTAACCTTCTGCTGTGGTCGTACTTACGAGACAACAATGTGCATTTTTTAATAGTTAATCAGTAGCATTATGGTCCTTTTATCCTCATCTCAATGGATGTTTGTAAGTGTAAGTGCTATTGAAGCAATCAAAATAGATTTGATAGTTTTCTGGAAGTTTATTTTATCATTTTGTATCACTGCTGCCATACTGGTTTATAGTAGAGATGTCCAATAATATCGGACCGCCGATATTATCGGCCGATAAATGCTTTAAAAAGTAATATCGTAAATTATCGGTATCGGTTTCAAGATTATCGGTATTGGTTTCCAAAAGTAACATTTGTGACTTTCTAAAACGCCGCTGTGTACAGAGCGCCAATTAATCCTTAAAGACGCTGCCTTTCCGAACTGGCTCAGTCACATAATATCTACGGCTTGACACACCCATTAGCGAATGCAAGCATACTTGATCAAAGCCATACAGGTCACACTGAGGGTGGCCGTATAAACAACTTTAACACTGTTACAAATATGCGCCACACTGTGAACCCACACCAAACAAGAATGACAAACACATTTCGGGAGAACATCCGCACCGTAACACAACATAAACACAACAGAACAAAGACCCAGAACCCCTTGCAGATGCTTGTTTTCATTCAGAAAAATCTACGTCTCACACGTGATGACAAGGAGAAAAATTAGCCCACTCTTTGAGCTTCATCTGTTGCACAAATAGACTAATAGTCTGGACTGAGTGAAGCCGTTTTATTTATGTTTTGTGCCTTTTTTTCCCCATGCACTTTAAAGGATGGCTGTGTTTTCTACTAGTCTAGACTGAAGCAGTTTTATTAATGTTCATGCACTTTAAAGGATGGCTGTGTTATCTACTAGTTTAGACTGAAGCAGTTTTTTATTTTTGTGCCTTTTTTGTTTTTATTTGCACATTTTTGTTACTCATACGAATACGTTAAGAACAGGGCAGATTGAGCCCAGTTTATAGTATACTTTGGACTGATGCTGTGTGCCTTCATTGTTTTTGTAAATGTTGTTTTGAGGCATGTTTAAAAAAAAATGCACTTTGTGAAAGTCAAAGTACAGTGTTTCCCATAGTTGTAGTGGGTATCAGGATTATTTCAGGGAGAGCATGTCCCACATTCCAAGCTGCTGTTTTGAGGCATGTTAAAAAAATAATGCACTTTGTGACTTAAATAATAAATATGGCAGTGTTGTAGAAATTATTGGAAACTCAAGACAGCCATGACATTATGTCCTTCACAAGTGTATGTAAACTTTTGACCACGACTGTATATGTATGTATACAGTAAAATGTTTTATTATTTTATTATGTGTGATGTACACTAGTTCCAAACTGTAGGTGCAATATATTGTTTAACCTTTTGGGGCGCTGGGCTTATTTCAGCCTCAGAGACACCTGGGAGCAAAAGTACTTACCGTATTTTTCGGAGTATAAATCGCTCCGGAGTATAAATTGCACCGGCCGAAAATGCAGAATAAAGAAGGAAAAAAACATATATAAGTCGCACTGGAGTATAAGTCGCATTTTTGGGGGAAATTTATTTGATAAAATCCAACACCAAGAATAGACATTTGAAAGGCAATTTAAAATAAATAAAGAATAGGGAACAACAGGCTGAATAAGTGTACGCTATATGATGCATGAATAACCAACTGAGAACGTGCCTGGTATGTTAACGTAACATATTATGGTAAGAGTCATTCAAACAACTATAACATATAGAACATGCTATACGTTTACCAAACAATCTGTCACTCCTAATCGCTAAATCTGATGAAATCTTATACGTCTAGTCCAGACCTGGGCGTTCGGCGGCCCGCGGGCCACATCTGGCCCTTTGTGCGTCCCTGTCCGGCCCGCGTGAGGCCAATCATAAATTACAAATAAATGTAAAAAAGTATCTATGTCGAGTGTGCAATACAACGGTGCTGCTTTTGTTTTGAAAAGCGTTTTGTATTACTTCCGTGTGGACGTATGCCGTGTGTGATTGTGAGTGAATGTGAACAGCGGCAATCACAAATTACAAATAAATTTAAAAAAACATCTACTGTATGTCGTGCGTGCAATACAACTGTGCTGCTTTTATTTTGAAAATTGTTATTTATGGACGTATGTCTGGGTGTAACCTGTGAGTGAAAGTGCACAGCGACAAGTGATGCCCAGTTACCACCGAGATGTCAGCTCACGCTAAAAAAAGAAAAGTTGATGACGAATGCCGTGTTTTCAACAAGACATGAACTGCCAAGTATTTCTTTACAGAAATTAAAGATACATCTGTGTGCTTAATGTGTGGTACACAGGTTGCTGTGTTTAAAGAATATAATTTGAATCGCCACTACACGACCAAGCATGAGGAAAAATACCGGAATCTGTCTGATGAAACGCGTGCAAGGGAGGCTGATGCGTTGATGGTAAAACTGCAAACCCAACAAGGACTTTTTGCCATATTTCACACCCCCAGAGATGCAGCCGTAAGGACAAGTTTCATCATTTCTCACAAAATCGCCAGAAAAAGTAAGGTGTTTTCTGACGGAGAGTTTATTAAGAAGTGCTTATTGGACTCTGTTGCGCTGATATGCCCGATATCTCCCGACACATTGTATAGAGGCGGGTTGAGACCATCGCTGGAAACTTGGAGCTTCAGCTGAAGAACAGAACAGCCGACTTTGACTGTTTTTCGCTGGCTTTGGATGAGAGCTGCGATGTACGTAACACCGCCCAGCTGCTCATCTTCTTACGTGGGATAACTGCAGACTTTCAAATTACGAAAGAGCTGGCAGCCATGCAGTCAATTAAAGAGACAACCACAGGTAAGGACTTGTTCACATAGGTAAATGCGTGTTTGGACATGTTAGGACTGAAATGGGACAAGCTGGCAGGTGTGACAACAGATGGTTGTCCAAATCTGACGGGGAAACATTTTGGATAATGCAGGATAAAGTGACAGAAATTAACCCTGTGCAGAAATGGACATTTTTGCATTGTATTATACATCAGGAAGTGTTGTGTAAGACACTGTTAAAAATAAAACCATCAAAAGCAATATGCTTTTGTATAAAGTTAAGTTAGGTTAAATGAAATTATTATTATTGTTATTATTAATTATTATTATTATTGTGTATCTTACGGTATACCTCAAATAATAATTTTGAGCAAAATTTAATTGAAATATTGTCGATGTGGCCCTCCAGCTGTGCTCGGGTTGCTCATGCGGCCCCCGGCAAAAATTAATTGCCCACCCCTGGTCTAGTCTCTTACGTGAATGAGCTGAATAATATTATTTGATATTTTACGGTAATGTGTTAATAATTTCACACATAAGTCGCTCCTGAGTATAAGTCGCACCCCCGGCCAAACTATGAAAAAAACTGCGACTTATAGTCCGAAAAATACGGTAAGTCTATGGGAGAATACACGCAAGCCCATATTTGACAGGAAACACCCACATTTCAGGGTTGCTTGAGACAGACCTAAGTTGAGGGGGAGAATGTTTTGCGACCAGAATCTGCACAATTGCACAGCTTTTTTAAAAAAAAACTTAAATACATGGGTGAATAGGGCACTGAAAGACTAAGGGCCCCATACTCCCATTTGCGCGTAATTATTTTTTATTTTTACACGCTTGAAGTTACGCATGTTTCCCTATTTCATATTCTCTCATTCAGCCTGTGGACGTACCCACCCTGCCTAAGTTCGGCAAAAATGAGTAAATCGTGAAAGACATAACTACTTTGCCATCACACTTTTTTTTGGATGCTGCTTAAAATTTGTAGATCATGTAGTTTTATTAACACTTATGAATGTCATTGAAATCCATGAAAAATATATAACACTCAAAAATGTCAATTTTTAAAAAGCTGTATCAATCTAGGCAGTGCTTGCCATGTGTACGTTTGTCGCCATAGTGATGTAGTGTGTTTGTACAGGCAACAAAGCATCTTATTCTTGGCTGGATGTGAATAATAATCTGTAGATAAAACTTTGTGTGACTTGTTATTATAACCACCCTGATGTTATTTGTGAGGTGAAGACTTAGTACAAATGTTTGTGAAGACGTGATGCGTCAGAGGGCCTTAAACTCGTGACAGCTGAGCTTGATATTACCGGATAAAAAAAATAAAAATTAATAGACGCTACATTACATATGTATTTTCTATCAAACAGTCACAAAGTTCAATGATCATGGCCCAGATGCATTGAACGTCCATTAGCACCAGAATGTTCAAACAAAGCCGATATAGGCACGGTCCCTTTCTGCTGTGATGCATTTAGATGTGCATTTTCCAGAATTCATTAAGCAGTTTTGCTCCTAAGTACCTCTAAAGCTGCAATAAGTCCAGCGCCCCGTGAAGGTCAAACATTATGTTGCACCTAAAGTTTGGATGCAATGTACAGCACACATAATAAAATGACAAAAAAAACTTCCAGAAAAATATCAAATATATTCTGATCGCTCCAATTAAGACAAATGGAAACATCCATTCAAATGAGACTAAAAAGGACCACTCTGAATTGACTATCAAAAAAGATCATTTAGATTAATACATAAAGTTGGATATAGAGAACATACAAACCCTTTATTTATTAAATCACAATTATTGAAATTCAAGGATTTGGTGCATTTGCAAACAGCTAAAATGATGTATAAAGCAAACTATGACCTGCTACCCAAGAATGTACAACAATTCTTCTCAACAAAAGAGGAGAAATATAACCTTAGAGGAAAATCTAATTTAAAATGTTTGTATGCACGTACAACACTTAAAACCTTTAGTATATCAGTGTGTGGAATTCAATTATGGAATGGATTAACCAAATAAATCAAACAAAGCACCAATATGATTTAGTTTAAGAGACTGTTCAAACTACAAGTGTTCACAAAGTACACAGAACAAGAATTATGATGAACATCTTAAACCATTTTTTTCCCTTTATTTTTTATTTTTATTAAGACAAATATTATTTACGTATTTAATATTTGTTTGTTTGTTTGTTTGTTTGTTTGGGGGGGGGGGGTATGGTATTTATCTTTATTTTTTTTGTCATAAAAAAATACAATCATGTGTACTTACGGACTGTATCCCTGCAGACTGTATTGATATATATTGATATATAATGTAGGAACCAGAAATATTAATAACAGAAAGAAACAACCCTTTTGTGCGAATGAGTGTGAATGAGGGGAGGGAGGTTTTTTGGGTTGGTGCACTAATTGTAAGTGTATCTTGTGTTTTTTTTATGTTGATTTAATAAAAAAATTAAAACACTTTTTTTTTATTTTTTTTTTTTCTTGTGCGGCCCGGTACCAATCGATCCGCGGCCCGGTGGTTGGGGACCACTGATGTACAGTATATATGCAGACTTTAAGTGCAATATAATATTTCACCTCCTCTCTGAGCTGCCACCTTAACGTGGTAGAGGAGTTTGCCTGTCCCAATGATCCTAGGAGCTATGTTGTCCGGGGGCTTTATGCCCCCTGGTAGGGTCTCCCAAGACAAACTGGTCCTAGGTGAGGGATCAGACAAAGAGCAGCTCGAAGACCTCCATGAATAATAAAAAACAAGGACCCAGATTTCCCTCGCCCGGACGCGGGTCACCGGGGCCCCCCTCTGGAGCCAGGCCCGGAGGTGGGGCACGATGGCGAGCGCCTGGTGGCCGGGCCTGTCCCCATGGGGCCCGGCCGGGCACAGCCCGAAGAGGCAACGTGGGTCCCCCCTCCAATGGGCTCACCACCCATAGCAGGGGTCATAGAGGTCGGGTGCGATGTGAGCTGGGCGGAAGCCGAAGGCAGGGCACTTGGCGGTCCGATCCTCGGCTACAGAAGCTAGCTCTTGGGACATGGAACGTCACCTCGCTGGGGGGGAAGGAGCCTGAGCTAGTGCGCGAAGTGGAGAAGTTCCGGGTAGATATAGTCGGACTCACTTCGACGCACAGCAAGGGCTCTGGAACCAGTTCTCTCGAGAGGGTCTGGACTCTCTTCCCCTCTGGCGTTGCCGGCAGTGAGAGGCGACGGGCTGGGGTGGCAATTCTTGTTTCCCCCCGGCTCAGAGCCTGTACGTTGGAGTTCAACCCGGTGGACGAGAGGGTAGCTTCTCTCCGCCTTCGGGTGGGGGAACGGGTCCTGACTGTGGTTTGCGCTTACGCGCCAAACCGCAGCTCAGAGTACCCACCCTTTTTGGATTCACTCGAGGGAGTACTTGAGAGTGCTCCCCCGGGTGATTCCCTCGTGCTACTGGGGGACTTCAATGCTCATGTTGGCAATGACAGTGAAACCTGGAGAGGCGTGATTGGGAAGAATGGCTGCCCGGATCTGAACCCGAGCGGTGTTTTGTTATTGGACTTTTGTGCCCGTCACATATTGTCCATAACGAACACCATGTTCAAACATAAGGGTGTCCATATGTGCACTTGGCACAAGGACACCCTAGGCCGCAGTTCCATGATCGACTTTGTAGTTGTGTCATCGGATTTGCGGCCTCATGTTTTGGACACTCGGGTGAAGAGAGGGGCGGAGCTTTCTACCGATCACCACCCGGTGGTGAGTTGGCTGCGATGGTGGGGGAGGATGCCGGACAGACCTGGCAGGCCCAAACGCATTGTGAGGGTTTGCTGGAAACTTCTGGCAGAGTCTCCTGTCAGAGAGAGTTTCAATTCCCACCTCCGGAAGAACTTTGAACATGTCACGAGGGAGGTGCTGGACATTGAGTCCGAATGGACCATGTTCCGCGCCTCTATTGTCGAGGCGGCTGATTGGAGCTGTGGCCGCAAGGTAGTTGGTGCTTGTCGTGGCGGTAATCCTAGAACCCGTTGGTGGACACCGGCGGTGAGGGATGCCGTCAAGCTGAAGAAGGAGTCCTATCGGGTTCTTTTGGCTCATAGGACTCCTGAGGCAGCGGACGGGTACCGACAGGCCAAGCGGTGTGCGGCTTCAGCGGTCGCAGAGGCAAAAACTCGGACATGGGAGGAGTTAGGGGAAGCCATGGAAAACGACTTCCGGACGGCTTCGAAGCAATTCTGGACCACCATCCGCCGCCTCAGGAAGGGGAAGCAGTGCACTATCAACACCGTGTATGGCGGGGATGGTGTTCTGCTGACCTCGACTGCGGATGTTGTGGATCGGTGGAGGGAATACTTCGAAGACCTCCTCAATCCCACCAACACGTCTTCTTATGAGGAAGCAGTGCCTGGGGAGTCTGTGGTGGGCTCTCCTATTTCTGGGGCTGAGGTTGCTGAGGTAGTTAAAAAGCTCCTCGGTGGCAAGGCCCCAGGGGTAGATGAGATCCCACAGCATCCTTAAGGCTCTGGATGCTGTGGGGCTGTCTTGGTTGACAAGACTCTGCAGCATCGCGTGGACATCGGGGGCGGTACCTCTGGATTGGCAGACCGGGGTGGTGGTTCCTCTCTTTAAGAAGGGGAACCGGGGGGTGTGTTCTAACTATCGTGGGATCACACTCCTCAGCCTTCCCGGTAAGGTCTATTCAGGTGTACTGGAGAGGAGGCTATGCCGGATAGTCGAACCTCGGATTCAGGAGGAACAGTGTGGTTTTCGTCCTGGTCGTGGAACTGTGGACCAGCTCTATACTCTCGGCAGGGTCCTTGAGGGTGCATGGGAGTTTGCCCAACCAGTCTACATGTGTTTTGTGGACTTGGAGAAGGCATTCGACCGTGTCCCTCGGGAAGTCCTGTGGGTAGTGCTCGGAGAGTATGGGGTATCGGACTGTCTGATTGTGGCAGTCCGCTCCCTGTATGCTCAGTGCCAGAGCTTGGTCCGCATTGCCGGCAGTAAGTCGGACACGTTTCCAGTGAGGGTTGGACTCCGCCAAGGCTGCCCTTTGTCACCGATTCTGTTCATAACTTTTATGGACAGAATTTCTAGGCGCAGTCAAGGCGTTGAGGGGATCTGGTTTGGTGGCTGCAGGATTAGGTCTCTGCTTTTTGCAGATGATGTGGTCCTGATGGCTTCATCTGGCCAGGATCTTCAGCTCTCACTGGATCGGTTCGCAGCCGAGTGTGAAGCGACTGGGATGAGAATCAGCACCTCCAAGTCCGAGTCCATGGTTCTCGCCCGGTAAAGGGTGGAGTGCCATCTCCGGGTTGGGGAGGAGATCTTGCCCCAAGTGGAGGAGTTCAAGTACCTCGGAGTCTTGTTCACGAGTGAGGGAAGAGTGGATCGTGAGATCGACAGGCGGATCGGTGCGGCGTCTTCAGTAATGCGGACGCTGTATCGATCCGTTGTGGTGAAGAAGGAGCTGAGCCGGAAGGCAAAGCTCTCAATTTACCGGTCGATCTACGTTCCCATCCTCACCTATGGTCATGAGCTTTGGGTTATGACCGAAAGGACAAGATCACGGGTACAAGCGGCCGAAATGAGTTTCCTCCGCCGGGTGGCGGGGCTCTCCCTTAGAGATAGGGTGAGAAGCTCTGCCATCCGGGGGGAGCTCAAAGTAAAGCCGCTGCTCCTCCACATCGAGAGGAGCCAGATGAGGTGGTTCGGGCATCTGGTCAGGATGCCACCCGAACGCCTCCCTAGGGAGGTGTTTAGGGCACGTCCGACCGGTAGGAGGCCGCGTGGAAGACCCAGGACACGTTGGGAAGACTATGTCTCCCGGCTGGCCTGGGAACGCCTTGGGGTCCCACAGGAAGAGCTGGACGAAGTGGCTGGGGAGAGGGAAGTCTGGGCTTCCCTGCTTAGGTTGCTGCCCCCGCGACCCGACCTCGGATAAGCGGAAGAAGATGGATGGATGGATGGATAATATTTCACCTTATTGGAGCACTGGATTTACTCAACCTCAGAGGCTCGTAAGAAAAGTACTTAAGTCGAAGGGAGAATACGCTGAAGGACAGATTTGACAGGGGACACCCACATTTTAATCTTGCTCCACCCAAAGTGTGTATCTTGGATGAAGGCACGCAATGACAGACTTAAGTCAAGTGGGAGAATTCTGCACAGCCAGAATTCACACAGTTGCGCACTTTTTCTAACTGTGATACGTTTACCACTGTTGGTACACAGGCTTCTCTGGTGGTACGCAAAAGAATCACTTAATTAAATAATGTAATGAGTCGAACCGTTAAAGGGTTTATCAGCCTTTAATTAAAGTCGTTAATCCAACTACTATAGGCCGTAGTCGACGCCAAAACAAACAATTAAGACAGACAGATTTTATTTGACTCATTAATTAAGTACAGTGTTTTATTTTCCTATATTCAAACAGTGTTACTGTTCAAACTGTGTGTAATGTTACAATGGCCAAAAATATTAAATGTAGTTATTAAATTGATATTGATATAAATATTAAATGAAAAAAACTGCTCAGTGGCCTCGTGGTTAGAGTGTCCGCCCTGAGATTGGTAGGTTGTGAGTTCAAACCCCGGCAGTCATACCAAAAACTATAAAAATGGGACCCCTTACCTCCCTGCTTGGGTTGGAATTGGGGGTTAAATCACCAAAATGATACCAAAGCGCGGCCACCGCTGCTGCTCACTGCTCCCCTCACCTCCCAGGGAGTGGAACAAGGGGATGGGTCAAATGCAGAGGGTCATTTCACCACACCTAATGTGTGTGTGACTATCAGTGGTACTTTAACTTTAAATAAAACCGCCGCCTTGTTTTTAATGAATACTTCGGCCTACTACGCTCTTGTGTTTAAATGTTACGTCATTAAGGTGGTACTTGGAGAGCCAAGTGTTTTCTGAGGTGGAAGAAATGCACTTCTCCAGCATATTCACTAGAGGGTGCCGATGGCCATGCACACGCTACACCTGAGGATCAATCATAACAGCAAAGATGACCTACTACTGTACATAAATGAGCTCTGGAACCGCTTCTGCTCTGTGCTCGCAGGGGGTTAGAGCTCTAATTTAGGGACGAACTGATGCCGCAATGAGCCAGAACGGACCCTGTCGTGCTCATTATTTCTACATGTCAGCAGGAGATAGCTTCTGCTGCTGGTTGTGAAGATGTGAGGCGCAGGATTGTCAGAAATCTTTCTGATCTTTTGTCCTTGGAGTGTGTCAGTGTGTGTTAAGTGCTTTGAGGTCGGAGCAGACTCTGAGCAGCCTCGGAATGTTCAGTGGCCAGCGGTTGGGGGCAAAGACACGTCGTTGGAGATGCTGTCTGGCCACCACTTACACTCTCGCCATCTGTCCCCACTGGGCGGCGGCTGCGGCTTCCTCGTGCACATGTGAGGGGAAGGGATTTAAGGGGAAATGCTCAAACGCAGGATCCTGAATCAAAGTGACATCTGTTTTCGTTTTAAGACGTGGGATTTTCACCACAGGATTTTAGTGTGACCAATATCACCAGAAGGGCCAACACGTCGGAGGAAGAACATCGATGTCCGTTTAGGGTGTGGAGTGACAGCTTAAGAGCCTTTCCCACAGCCGCAGACACAAACACAATTACTAATGTTTCAGTGCACATCCAAAACAAGCAGGAGCAAAACAACAAATCAAAACAGATCTTCAGTTTTTAGTATGAGTCCTCTTTTTATTTTAATTCTAACCCAAAAAATGTCTCAGTTTTAGTGCAATAAAACATGTGTAGGTTATTCAGTGTCTGCTTTTTTTTTTATTTAACGGAGTACGGCTGCAAAATAATCCACCATGGGACCAAATAAAGTTGCGACTGCCAACTCTTAAGAAGGTGAAAAACACTATTGTATCAGTGGCCTCGTGGTTAGAGTGTCCGCCCTGAGATCGGTAGGTTGTGAGTTCAAACCCCGGCCAAAGACTATAAAAATGGGGCCCATTACCTCATTACTCAGTATCAAGGGTTGGAATTGGGGGTTAAATCACCAAAATGATTCCCGAGCCCGGCCACCACTGTTGCTCACTGCTCCCCTCACCTCCCAGGTGGTGGAACAAGGGGACGGGTCAAATGCAGAGGGTAATTTCACCACACCTAGTGTGTGTGACTATCAGTGGTACTTTAACTTTATTCAAGAAATAACTCAGACGAGGTGGTGTCCGTGTGGCATTTAAATTGTACTTGCAATGTTTTTTGCATGTACATCTAAAATTATTCTGTATAATATAATATTATTTGTGTTAACAGCATTAGATTTACTGTATGTTATTTCTAATGGGAAAGATTGTTTCGGTTTTAGTTTTCAACTGACCTTTTGGAGCGAATTAATGAAGAAAACTGAAGTACGACTGTAATTTTTTTTTTTTATGTTTTCAACTCTCATAAAAGGCTACAAAATGACTGTTTTCCAGAAGTTGTGTGCAGAGTTCTGTAGAATTGTGGGGCTCATACCACAACAACAAATACCTCAAATCTAAAGTTGCTCTCTTATCTCGCATGTTTCTTCCTGGGCTTTACTACAGCCAGCTGTCAAACCAGGCACAGTGCTGGTACTTCAAACATGATCATGCTTGTTAAAGACGTTGCTGTTAAATCTGGAGCACAGTTCCGACGGCTGCCACAAGAAGGGGCTGGCCATCTGCCAGCTGTACCTTCTTATTACGGCTGAGCCAACATACGTGCAAGCACAGGAAGGGTTACGTTCTCAATACCTAATTCGAACAACATGGCTACTTCCTATGCAGCGTTCTAATCAAGTGCCACAAAAGCTGTGCGGTTATGTACTAAAGTGTACTTTTTAATGGAGTAAATGGAATTAAAAAAGCCTAAGAAACATTTGTTGGACGTATGTGAGCTTAGAGAGAGCTACTGTGTAGTGAGAGAGTGCGGATGGTTATTTAAATATATTGTCAAGCAGAACTAGGATATTTAAAAAAAATAATAAGTTTTATTGTGTAGAAAATGGGAGATCCAGATAGTATAAACAAAGTAGATTATTGGATTTATTTAGGGATGCACAATCTTTTTATTTCAGGTTGATATTAATACCGATAACTTGTTAACATCTATAATATTTACATTTAACTGTAGTTTGTGCACACCTTTCTTTGCAGCTGGTTTGGGGACACTTCTTTAGTGGCGCAGGCACCAGCTCAGTGGCCTTGTGGTTAGAGTGTCCGCCCCGAGACTGGGAAGTTGTGAGTTTAAATCCCGATCGAGTCATACCAAAGACTACAAAAAATGGGACCTATTGCCTCCCTGTTTGGCACCCAGCATCAAGGGTTGGAATTGGGGGTTAAATCACCGAATGATTCCCGAGCGCGGCCACCGCTGCTGCTCACTGCTCCCCTCACCTTCCAGGGGGTGAACATGAGGATGGGTCAAATGCAGAGGACAAATTTCACCACACCCAGTGTGTGTGTGACAATCATTGGAACTTTAACGTATCCTCTTGGGCTTTCAAAACACCGCCGTTGCGAGCCTTGCCTTTCAAGTTGCTGATGAGGTTTGCTGTGTTGAACGTTTTCTTCCATTCTCACGGAATGTTTGTAGAACATTTGGTGCAAATAGCGCGCAAAATGTTTTCCTCTGAAACAGTGAAGAAGTCCAACATGATCGATGACATGTTTGTTTAAACTGAGCTCAGGGGAAATTTACGACAGGCTGTTGTTAACAGCAAGGTAGAGGTAGTAGAAAAGGAGCGCTTCAATTGCTCACCTCTACCTACAGCCGAGTACTAGTAATCGTATCCTTTTGGAGCATTTTTATTGGTTATATTGCATCAAAATTCC